>NC_091565.1:18112575-18117575 GCF_042767895.1 Penaeus vannamei
TGATTGTTTGCATAAGGAACAACCATAGTTGTGGCAGGCACGCTGGTGTGCAGCATGTTCAGCCACCGTGTCAAACATCTTATTGCATCTTGGGGCACTGCACTTAATCACTCCAACTCTGCAATACAGTATTTTCTTAAAAAAGATGTAAAGAAACCTGTGAAGGCAAAAAAGGAAAATCTACATGCATATGTGCTTAACTTCAAAATTTAGCACAAAATCACAAAACTTTACTTATGAAATGTCAACAAATAAATATATCTCTTCTGGATTACAAAGTAAATCTACTATACATATACACATGTATATCATATACAAACATATTTATATTCACACATATATAATGGTATAATATGTTCAAGTATAATATGTCTGTGCACACTATAAGAGCATTTGTGAACCCAATTTTGAAGCAGGGAGCATAACAGTCTACACGGGAGAGACATGGATGGAAAACCTGACTCTCGACTGAGTATCAATTGCTTCTTTTAATTCTAGGTAAATGGTACATGGTGGAAAAATATTAAAAATTAGCATTGGTGATACAGCTAAAATATTATAATTGCTGGGGAGTATACTGGTGAAGTATGTTTTTTCATTATGTATTAGTGTATGATGTGAAACATAAAGAAAATAAATGATGGTGTTATTATCTTAATATGTGGGAATCCAGTCTCCAGGATACATTAGTGTTGTGTTAATTACTTTCAGAATTATGAAAGAAATATTACCATCTTCACAGAGTATATCGAATGACAAATATAAACCTTGAAAAATGGCACAAAGGCAAAAATTGCAGTACATTCATACATATATACAAATGCATACTTAAAACACTTTTACACTTCACATATCTACATTCATATATCTACACTTATAAATATTCTTATAAATATGTACCCTTGACAAACCCAGCATTATTTGCACAAGAGACAAGAAGAATTAACTATTAATTAATAATCAAAATATCATTTAAGTAGTTGGATAACAAATGACAGAAATATAAAAGAACAGGAGAAAAAATATAAAAAAGTATTGCACAGTATGAGTTGATCCATAGATAACTGACCAGCTTTAATTTGTTCACAGTAATTCATATGAGATTAAGCACAATCATCACATCATATGTTTTCTAGACAACAGGTACACTGTTTTACGTGAACGTATCATATGAACATGTTTAATAGTAGGCTATCTAAACAGACAATTTGACCAGTGATGATATCCTAACAGTAAACAGATTTTGGTCTAGACTCAGGAAGAAATTCTTTAAATTAATTTGGATAATCAGAACTTATCAGTAAAATAGTGAAGCTATGTGAATGAGGATAATACTCATGTTTATCATTACCATTATCATAATCATTATCATCATTTTTTTTATTATTATTGTTGTTCTTATCATTATCAATCAATTATCAAATGGTGTGATTAACATAAATAGCATGAATTGTCTTAGAGATGAAAGGGTACAGTTTCTTCAACTTTCAAGTTCACCAATCAGCATTACCTTTCTATAACCAAACAATATCAAATTACATATCTGGAACACATGTCTATATGAGTAGCAAATATGTATTTTAGGTTAAAAATTAAATGAATAAATAAATGAAACTCACCATTCAGATATTTACAACTTGGAAGTGGAGAGGACTGTGTATGTGAACATTTTCTGCTGGATTTGTGTGCACAATTGAAAAGGATTTCTTCCTCGAGTCTTCTTTATTATTTGAAATGCAAAACTTTGTTTCAGGTAAACATACAGGAATTAAATCATATGAAAAAACTAAGTAAATCCACCTTTGAAATTATGTTTAACCTTTGAAGTGATTTTTTTGATGTGGTGTGCAATTATAAAAAAGAAAAAAAGAAAAAAACAAGAAAACCTTTTTCCTATTGTGTTTTTTTATTATAAGCTTAAAGATATACATTTAGGGTATCACCACACTTCAATGCTACCTAGCTTGCTTCTGATACCACCTGTTAATATTCTGGCAAAGTTATATACCTGCAACTGCAGGGATACAGATGTACAGGATATTAGAAATTTATGCTAGGTTAACAAAAGAATCAGCATGCAAGCTAACTGTACACACATTCACACATAAATATATACATAAAAAATCCATCAAATATTGTCCATTAACACTGATAATTTGAAATGACACTCTGGCTACATCTCAGCTGGAAATAACTGACTGAAGGAAACTGACTAGTTGGTTTTGGGGTGGTGTTGCTAGAAGAAATTTCACAAACAGTACCAACGTTACTTCTTCACATAACCTACCTCCCACTGACAATAAAAGAAACATGGAAAAATAGCCTGCCATTTCTTGAGAGGTTATACTCTGCTGAATGTCCTCAGATTGGAAATAAAAACTCCCAAAATAATCAATACAGCATCATCAGGCTTTAAGGATTAACCACCCTATGGACACACATAGTGTTGTCATAATCAGGTCTGTGTGAGCCTAGATAGCAAATTGCTGCATGTCATTTCATTTGCTAAATTTTCATTTCTTTATTAGAGCTTTGAGGCTCAGATCTTTCCTCTGTTCTGTGCACATACATATTTCATTTACCCTAACTGATACAAATAAGAACATATCACTCACACCTTAACACTTTTATAATTCAATCAAACCAATAGTACATATCAAAAAATTAAGAAAAAAAGAATTAACCAATTAATGCTGGGTTACAAATTTGGTTAGTACCCATTAACGCCAGATTGCTGGCATGCATCGACAGATTCCCTAGTTTGAGCCCGGCTCATTCAGTAGTTTGGAGGCAACATTAGGCACCTAAAAACTTTTATTTCATTATTTTAAAAAATCATATGTGAAGGTTTATCTTCACTTTTGGTGCTATTACCTAAGAGTTTCACCATAGAAGTTCCATCTGATGAGCCAACAGCGCATGAATGGTCAGGATGTGATGCCACCCACTTCGTGGTCTACAAGAGCCATGGCATGTACGTACATGCCACTCAGCGGGAAGTGGTAAATAAATATAAAAGTTAACCTATACTTAGTCTAGATACCACATACAGATGTAACACCTACTTGCTGTGTAAAAATTCTTCATTGTCCAGGTCAATACATGGCACCTTACGAAGGGGCTGACACACATGCATTCCTTCCGCAAAAATGGGATCATCCCAGTTACAGTGTCGTACACCAAGGGACAACAGATAATTCCAGGAATCATTTACACTCATCCTGTGAAAGAGAATGATAAATAAATGAATAAAAGAGGAGAATCATCCATATACTTTTTTTATAATCAAGTATGACAACCATTGCATTATGGGAATCAAGTGCTTTTATGCACTCAAATAAATTTCATTATTCGGCTGGATTCTTTCATAAAAGAGTGACAAAGTTAATTTGAGTAAAAAAGAAAGGAAAAAGAATAATCAACAAATAACAATAACTAAATGACACAGCCATCAAAGAGGAAATAGCTTTGTAATGTGAAAGAATAGCACTCAAGTAGACACTTCCTTTCATTAAAGTTACTGTTGATTGTCATTCATAATAGTTGGTAATTATTATCTATTTATTTCCCAAAAATGCCTTTCTACATCAGCACTCTTATCTGCTTTTGTCTCAACATTAGATTGCATAAATATCATATATATATTTGCTGTATTCTTTTATGAACCCTTCCCTGTGAGTATGGTCGTCCAGTCTATCTGCCTCAGTTGATTCCTGAAGGTCATGGATACAGCCAGAAATACAAGATAACTATGGATTCACTTTATGTCAAGTAAATCATGTGGTAATCCTACAGAAATAAGGATAAAGATACAAATGTCTAATGATATTTTTATTAATGGTTCATATCTTGTTTCAAGTCTTCATCTTAATAAGTTGGGTACAAAAATATGTATGACACATAAGAATATCTGCTAATGTATATTTCACTTTAAGTTACAAAAATATGTATGACATAAGAATATCTGCTAATGTATATTTCACTTTAAGTACTAAGTTTGGAAAGAATAGAATATGGAGAGATATGTGAAAAAAAAACATTCACATCATATTATCATTTTGATTGACAATACCAAAAACTCAGATGCATAATCTGTAATCATTGGTAATTTTCTATATTACATCCGCCGCTCCGACATCAATGATTTTGGTATTGTTGGATTCCTAGCATTGTCCACAATGCAAATATATAGATTTTACTGTGCATAATAAAGAAAATTACCTAATCATGTTATAAAGTAGATTGTGCCCCCTGCAACCCCCCAAAAGGGACCTGCTACTCCCTAACCGCCGCCAAGGAAAACAAAGAATCCTCAATGTATTCACAGCAGGATGCAGGAGAGAGCATTGGACAGACTTAGCCATGGGTGCTCCCGCATAATATGTGGAGGATTCTATGTTTTCTATTTAACGGTAAATATAAGTCTGGCACAACTTATACTATGTTCCATCCCACTCTATTTTTTCCGCTCTATAACATGGCGGTGTCCATTTCTCTCTATCTATGCGCGTCCGTCTCCATAACCTCTACCAAAAAATCTATATATTTGGAAACTACCAAACCTATCATGATCTGTTTCGTGGAACTATTCTAAAAATTACCCAAATCCAAATTACGAATGGTACAGAAATACTAATAAAAGGCATAATAGTCAAATCAATGTATATGTTACACTTACACCTTTTAGAATATATCTGTATAAGAAATTATTGACCAAAATATCAAATACTACTTTTATAAATAAAAACAAATAACAGATAACAGGTATCTCACACCAGATATTATGTTCGTAAACCTTTCGCCAAATACCTTTGTATGCGAACATCAGGGTAAATTATACTTATTTTTTGTAAATCGTCAAATGATACATCTATTCAACTAACACACCAAATTTGATAAGACTTATTGAACTATTTCTCTATATGCAACTCACCTATCAACGTTCCTAACACTTATATTTTCAACAGACTTTATTTAAACTATCTGCGTATTTTCAACGC
>NC_091565.1:18127575-18132575 GCF_042767895.1 Penaeus vannamei
ATGTGAATCAAGGAACTTTAAAGGAGAGAGCAAAGAATGAAAAGATAAACAGAAGGAGAGAGAGAGTATTTAAGATTTCCCACTCCAACTCCGACGGAAACCCACATCCGCAAAAAAAATAAATCATAAAAAAATAAAAATAAATAAATCGAAGCAAACCACCCACACATACAAAAGAAAAGCGAAATTTCCATGCACAACAACACCATCAATCAACACCTTGCACCCCCCCCCCAAGAACGCCACTCCCTACCTGGCTGGGCTTGAAGGCGGCGCATAACCCCCCCCACCCCACCCCACCCCCTTTCCCCCCCTCCGCCTGTCTGGCCCACTCTGCTGACTCATTCTCCCCCCCCCCCCCCCGCCCGCCCCCGCCCTTCCTCCGAGACGGTGATCTCAGCGATATGACTGCCTTATCGTCTTTATTCTCCCTCTCTCCTTTGTTCTATTGTTCGTGTCTGCTTTTATCCGGGTTTTATTGTGCTTGTGGTGGTCTTCTTTTTATTGAGAGTATTTGCATTTTTTTCGGTGGATGTTGTGTCCATGTACTTTTTTGTATGTATGTGCGTGTGTGTGCGTGTGTGTGTTTGTGTGTGTGTGCGTGTGTGTATGAGTGTCTGCATCTGAGTCTGTTCGTGACTGTCTGTGCTTATGTCCATGTCTGTATTCATGTGTCTGTGATCTGCGCCTACATGTATGTGCATGCTCTAGTTATGTAAAAATATTCATACACGTGTTCTTATGAACTATCCCTGCCCCCGTGTCCTTTGTGCATGCATATGTGCTTCTGGTCTTATTAAAGTGAAGCAAGAAAGCACAGAAATGCTTTCCAGTTTCATACCTGAGTCATTTCCCCGTCTTTTTCACGTTTCTTATAAAATCCAAAATTAATTCATTTGGTATTTCAGGGTTACCATCCTAGCGTGACTGGCCTTCCTATGCAAGTTGCTTTGTAAACTTATTAAAGGATGTAAAATCTATCCCGATGTAAATTGTTCCGTATTTAGACGTTTGAAATCAAGTATCACTCGATATTATATGTATGTTATTCTGTAAATATACTTTTCATATTAAATCATATCCCACCTGATGTATATTATTCAAATTAAATCGTCATATCTCACCTAAAATAGATTGTTCTGTAAATAAAATTTTCAGATCAAATATTGCCTAAAATTAATTGTTCTGCAAGTATACATTTCAAATCGTCAGATTTCACCTCATATAAATCATTCTGTAAATTAACTTATACCTATTGTATACTTTTCCGTAAATAAAGTGTTGAAAATGAAACAAAATCTCACCTGATTCATAGTAAATAAATCGCTGAAAATAAAAAATTCTCACCTGATAAAGTCCGGCGACAGTATAAGGTCATCCTCGAGAACAATGATCTTATCGGCCTTCGGGAAGCTCCTGAAGGCGTGGTAGATGGAGAACTTGATGTGTTCATTGATGCGGATTTTGGCGCCCACGGAAGCGGGGTTATTGTGGAAAACCGCCCGCAAGCCCATCACGCCCGCGAAGTCATGCGCTTCCTTCTGCCATCCGTCTACCGACAAGAGGACGGGCGTGGTTTTTCCTCCCGCCTGCGACCAAAGCTGCCGGAGCTGTCTGGAATCGTGGAGAAAGGAGGGGCGTGAGGGTGGTTGTGGCGGCGGCAGTCTGTGGGTTGTTGTGTGTGTTGCGTGTTATGTATTGTATGTGGTCTGTTGTGTATCGCGTGTTGTTTGCTATGTGTTGTCTGTAGTGTGTGGTGTGGCGTGTCGTGCATTGTGTGTTACGTGGTGTATCTGGTGTGTGATGTGTTGTGTGTTATGTATTGTATTTGGTTTGTTGTGTATCGCGTGTTGTTTGCTATGTTTTGTATGTAGTGTGTGGTATGGTGTGTTGCATATTGTGAGCTATGTAGTGTATGTGGTGTATTATGTGTTGTGTGTTATGAGTATTTTTTATGTTTGGTAACACGGTTGCTTTAATTCTGGTAGGATCAACAGTAATAGTAAAGTTGATGTACACATCGGCATATACGTACGAGTCTCCATGTCTGTTTATGTATATGTGAATATGAATGTTTCTGTATGTGTGCATGTGTGCATGTGTGCATGTGTGCATGTGTGCATGTGTGCATGTGTGCATGTACATGTGCATGTGCATGTGCATGTGCATGTGCATACATGTGCATGTGCATACACATACACACACATGTGTATGTGTATGTGTATGTGTATGTGCATGTGTATGTGTATGTGTATGTGTATGTGTGTGTGTGTGTGTGTGTGTGTGTGTGTGTGTGTGTGTGTGTGTGTGTGTGTGTGTGTGTGTGTGTGTGTGTGTGTCCGTTAATGTGTGCGATTGTGTGGTAATGTGTATGTGTGCACATGTCTGAGTGTTTGTACAGCTAATGTTGATACTGTTCTGTACTCACTTAAGCACTTTGTATTGCTTACGCGCCGTGACGATCACTACTGGAATCTGCTCCTTGGTTTCCAGGGACGGCTGAGGGAAAGAGGGAAAGTTTCGTTCGCACTTGTATTAAAATTTAATTTCTCTTAACTTATATGCCTAAAAGACATCACTTTATGTCAAAACTTTAAGAATAATCTCTTATCAGTTACACTCTGCACGATCATTATTCAAAGTAAACTGTTTATTCAACCTCGAAAATAAAAATATAAAACATTGGAAATGACAACTTACATGAACAATTATTTTGTTAAAGCTTTTACTGTGAAGATTGAACATTTTCGAACATATTGCGATATAAGTTGGGGATATAAGATGGGAATCAGAGAGGGACGTCACACTTTACATCATAGAAAGACATCACAAAAGGACACCTGGCAAAGATATCACACAGGGACAAGAGAACATCACATAGGGACACCTGATAAGGACAGAAACATCACAGAGACATCACACAGGGACATCACGAGAGAATATTACATAGGGACAGACGCCAGGAAGAAGTCTCACATAAGGATACAAGACAATGACAATACGTACAGCTGCCATGGGCGAGATGGGATCCCGGGTGTTACAGTCGCAGAGTTCCCCATACCCTTCGTAAGTCTCACAAAATACGGCTCGCGAGTGCAGTTTGGGGTCCCCGTACCACGCGCACCCGCTGTCTACGGTAGAGTGAAAAGGAAATAAAGTATGAATGGTGATGTGTTTTGTATCTGCGAAGAACTTTTGGTTATTCTGTGATCTGAAGGGGTTATTTTAACGCGGTTTGGTACACTCGAATGGTAAATATTAAACCATACTCATATTCATGTACACTGACATAAAAAGCATGAATATACGCAAACTTACCCAGTCCTAATCGCAAAGCAAGGAACCATCACGAAAAAAAAATCCTCAATGACGGGTTGACACTTTACCTTCCGGGCCGCGAGGTACTTCAGCAGCCAGCCACAGCGGCTTCGATGTAGCCTGCGTACTGTTTTTAATTTCTGTCACGCCCTCCGCCCACAGGGGACCGCCCACCGTGAGCACAGCAACAAACATCTCCCCATAGCACACGTCGCCCACCCACCAACCCTTCAGGAACTTGATCAAGAAATCACTCGTCTCGTCGTCCAAGTGCTGTCTCCAGTCGCCCTTTGGAGAGGGAAACTATGTTAAATCGACAGAGTTCATGTATGTATGTATGTATATATATATATATATATATATATATATATATATATATATATATATATATGTATGTATGTATGTATGTATGTATGTATGTATGTATGTATGTATGTATGTATGTATATGTGTGTGTGTGTGTGTGTGTACAGAATAATAATATAATATACTTTTTATAATTGTAAACTTTTGATTCGTAAAATAAAGTACTACGAAATATTTGCAGATTACTTATTGATCCCTCCACTTATTCAAAAAATATATCTTATTTTCATTCATTAATTAGGTAGCCCTAAAAGACACTCCTGCCTCTTACCGGCGCTGCAAAGACGAGGATCCTGCCTGGCTGTATGCTCTTGAGGGTGTTGACGAGGCCCTCTGTGGCGCGGGCTTCACAGGTCCTGAAGAAGGTGTACAGCATGAGGGCGCCGCTGTGGGGATGAAGCACGGCGAGATGCACGCCCCTGTGGGCTGTCGTGTACTTCTTAACGCCCACCCGCATCGTCTCATTGTGTTGCCTTACCACCTGCAAGGGACGGACAAAGCCGTGAAAATGGCGTAAGTGATTCCAAGATGTTATTTCTCACAGACTATGGAGGATCCAAACAACTACTCATTTAATGACAATTCCAACTTCCAAGGGTTTCCATCGTTCGCCACAACACGTCTTTACACAAGTTCCGTTCCCTGTGGCCACTTTATGACACCCGTCGTTGAGCAGCGTGACTCACCTCCTTCCCATGAACGTTGATACTAATGGTTAGAGCGTCTACCAGCACCTCCACGGGGATAGAGCCCGAATTTCTCTCTGTGGACAAAGAAAAGCACTTCTCTATGCTAACCGAGATTTTAACATTATACCATTGAACAAACAAGCAAAACGTTGGTGAATTACAGTTACACGAACGGATATACACACATACCTCTTTCGTTATAGAAATCGTTGGCCTGGGCATCCCGGAGGCCTGGTTCATCTATAATGCAAAGCCTTGGGTAAGAATGACAGAGGAACACTAAAAGATTGGGTAAACACTAGAGTAGAATGTCTGAATGACGTTAAACGAATATAATAATATGCACTAACATCATTGTTTACAATAATTATCATATGTGAGTGTGGCTCTGCATTTATTGTGCCTGTGTGTGACCTTATACACACATGTGTGTGTGTGTGAGTGTGAGTGTGGGAAACAGCTACAATAAGAAATAAAACTGAATTGTGATCTATTTCGGTTATCTGTTCTTCCGATAGGAACTCGATATCGGAGTTCGAAACGTCGCAATTCAATTTTATTTCTTGTTGTATTTGTTCTCATTTATGTGTGTGTGTGTGTATATATATATATATATATATATATATA
>NC_091565.1:18140075-18162575 GCF_042767895.1 Penaeus vannamei
ACAACAGTTTTCATCACCGACATTTCAACTGTGTAATCGGCAATGCGGGCAATAGCTATTATTACTCAATGATAATATAACTTGACGGCAGAAAAACCCAGTATGCTTAGAATAGGCTTCTTTGAAATATACGTAGCTGGGTTTTCTATCATAGAATTACCAACGAAGAGTAATTTGTCATTCTTCGCTATTCTTTTTATATTTGTTACTACCACGAGGATCATTATAGCCAGCAATTACGACCATTTACAATTGTTTGCAATCTGATAAAACTAAGCGTTGGGTGCAGATAAATGTGAGCGTGTCTTTTGAAATCATCTGTGTTTACTTATTCTTTCATTATTATTGTTACCGTTATTAATAATTCTAACGTTGCACTTATTTCTAAGATTACTCATATTTCTATAGCTATTATTGGAATAATACATAATAGCAATATCATTAGTAATAATTGTGATAATCATGATCATATAAAAGATATCGCTGTAGATGATGGTGTTGATGATAGTGCCGATAATAACAGTAATGATAATGATATCAATAACAATATTACCGATAATGACGATAATGATAGTCATAGTGATAGTGATAATGATAATGATAATAGTAATAATCATAACGATAACAGTAATAACAATGATGCTGAAATTAATAATGATGAGGATGGAAATACTACTACT
Source organism: Penaeus vannamei (assembly GCF_042767895.1). Lineage (NCBI taxonomy): Eukaryota > Metazoa > Arthropoda > Malacostraca > Decapoda > Penaeidae > Penaeus > Penaeus vannamei. The sequence goes on from NC_091565.1 coordinate 18,140,756, forward strand.
AATAATGATAATGATGATAATAATAACAATAATAATAATGATAATAATAATAATAATGACTATGATGATAACAGTAGTGATAATGATAATTATAAGGATGATGATGATGATAATAATAATAATAATATTAATAATGATAATAATAACAACAACAGCAACAATGATAACAACAACAATGTTAATAATAATAATAATAATTATAATAATAATAATAATAATAATAATAATAATAGTCATGAGAATGATAGTAATGATATTTGATGGTGACGATAATGATAATGATAACAATAATAATAGTTATAGTGATAATGATATAGGGATAACAGCAACAGTGACAATGATGATAATAATTATGATAGTCATGATGATAATGATAATTTATGATAGTCATGATGATAATGGTAATAACAATAATAATGATAATGATAATAGTAACGATAATGATATTGATGATGATGTTATCAATAATGACGATAACAGCATTAATAACAATGAAGATAATAATGATACTAATGACCATACTGATACTATTGCTAATAATATTTGTAATGATAATAATGACGACAAACTTGATAATAACAATAATAGTGATCATGGTAATTATGATGATGATGATAATGATAATGGTGATGATGATGATAATAATGATAATGGTGATAATAATGATGACAACAATAACAATAATGATGTTAGTAATAACAATGGTAATGATAGTATAGATAATGATGATAACTATGTTGATATCAATAATAGCAATAACAATAGCATTAATATAAAATAATGATAATGATAATTACAACAATAACACGAAGACAAAAAAATACTATCATTACTTTTAACATAAAAACATCGGCGCTCTCACACTGATTAATATTCATCCAAGCAAGGAAGCAAGCAGTGACACGTCGGGATGCAACAATGCTGCAAAGGGAACAACTTGCATGCTTGAGATCCGTGCACAAGATCGAGCAAGCCAGTGCATTCCGGCTGCCTTGACACCCTTGCCTCGACTTGGCCTTTGCTTGCATAGTTCAGCGTCGTCAGTGTCTCCTAGTCTTGTATCAAATTTTATTTATTTTTTTTTTCTTGGTTTTGATATTCGAGCTTATTATAAAGTCTAGAAGTGTTTGAAATCTTTTCCTTGGTCTGTGCATTTGTCGGTTTCTGTTTATGTCTGTCTGCCTGACAGACTCTCTCTCCCCCCCTTCTCTCTCTCACTCATTCACTTTCTCTCTCTCTCTCTCTCTCTCTCTCTCTCTCTCTCTCTCTCTCTCTCTCTCTCTCTCTCTCTCTCTCTCTCTCTCTCTCTCTCTCTCTCTCTCTCTCTCTCTCTCTCTCTCTCTCTCTCTCTCTCTCTCTCTCTCTCTCTCTCTCTCTCTCTCTCTCTCTCTCTCTCTCTCTCTCTGGAACAATAGCAAGAATTATGAAACTCGATGGCTTTGAAAAGAGAACGTAGGCCAAGGACATCCACAAAACTCTGTCCATTCATTTTCTGCAGGAATTATATCCAGTTTATATTGCATCTGACTTTCGTATTACTCAATACACATCATCTAGCTAGTATTTATCTTGGTACGTAACGGGATGATTTTTTATTAAGATTGTAATGAACGAGAATTGGTCATGCATCAAAATTAAAAGTAACACGCCAATACATTCAGTAATCGAAGTGTAATCATGTATATTGAATTACTCTGAACTAATAGATATCATGAAAGCAATCACTGGCCTTATTTATACTTGCAAACCACTACTTACCAAACATATACAAAAGTAAGGCAGAAACACGCAAAGTTAAAGTTCACTGAAATAGCATAGTATCTTGAAGCTCTGCAGTAAAAGTGAACAAAGGAGCATATTGAAACTTAGATTTATGAGCATTCATAAGAAGGGTCGTATTTCAGGAGAACCAATATATTTCATTCTGAACTTCTGGACAAAGAGGTAAGTATAACAATTTTTGGGTTTGGGCGGGAATTTCCTGTCGAATATGGCAGTGATATGCCGTAGAGTTTCCCAGCGGTGCTCGGTTATAGTTAGTTTTGATTTATTAACTATTCGAATGCACAATATATTCCAGGGCATATGTATACGTTATAAAGAAATAGAAGAGTGTATATACATATACAAATCTGAAGAAAAAAAAATATGCATTCAGTACTGTGAATAATCAAACTTTTAAAATTAATTTCTTCCTAGTATTTCCAACGGACAATTTTCCACCATTTAACGTACGTTATTGACTAAAAAATTAAGCATCTTCGGTTTATGATCATCAAAACTAAGACGTCAATACCAACCTAAGATGGAAATCAAAACAAATAAAAAACAAATGACTAACACAAACTAAGCATTACTCCTACAACAATAATTTCCCATTTCCGGACAAAGAAGCAACACAACTCTGAGTCATTTTATTGCGCAAGATTACCGGTCAACTCGTGCCCTAAAATGCCGACCCTTGTTCATATTTTGCCCATTGGGTCTTACGTCCATTCTATTCGCCGCACGCACTCCTCGCGGGCTGTAGCGAGATCCAAGCAATTGTGCAAAATTTACTTGCACGATACAAATACCTTGGGTATCTTCTATCTTCCTATTTGTGTAACTTATATTGACTAACTGAATGCGATAAATCGGCTGAAGGAAATATTTTTACTACTGATAGTTTCTTTGTTGTGGCGCGTCGTTTGGTATTCGGACATCATTTTAATTTCTATGTAACATGCTACGTTGCCATCTAAAACCTCCACGGGCGAAAAATTCATGAAGTCTAGTCGCAAGCTCTTGAATAGCCCAAGTTTGCACCCGATATATCTCTAAAGAAACGCTTGACGTCATCATCAGCGTCTTGGTTAAAGAAAATGGGTGAGGTATAGCAGGTGCCCGCCAGGTCTTTGATCCGGGTGTTGGGGTCTCAGCCTCCGTTCCTTCCCCTGCTCCTACCTCCTCCTCCTCCTCCTCCTCCACCTCCTATCCCCCTTACCCCAGCCTCTTCTTCCTCCTCTACCTCCCCCCTCCTCCTCCCTCCCTCCTCTTCTTCCCTCCTCCTTCCTCCCTTCTCCCTCACCTCCATAGTAGCTCTTCCACTCGCCGATGTCCTCCCCCCGGCATCGAACTAATTATTTCACGCTCTTTATTTTCAGTAATGTTTGTTTCTGTCTAATATTTACGTCATCTTTTATTTTTACACTCACGATTCCGTCATTTTAGGGCATTCTGTGAACGCAAAAAATGGAAGAAAAATCACTCAATGAGTTCTCTTGCGCACACTTGGCACATGCGCGCCGGCAACAATCGATGCGATTTTCTTGTTTTATCTTATCATTATTTCCTGCCGCTTCTGGGATGCCCACTTCTTTACTCTGCTATTCCAAAAAGGCGCAAAAATATTCAAAGTCCAATAATAAAAATATTTTGCATCATTAATGCAAGTAATATATGGTAAAAATGTGAAAAACAGATGCCTACCGTATGCACCTGCGCTATGCGGGGAGGGAGACGCTTGGGTGGAAGAGCCAGAGGACTTCAAACGGTCATGGCTGAGTGTAGTGGACGGGTGTTGTGAGTCGCTCTCGGATTATTAGAGATAATCTGTGGTAAGTGTGTGTTCTGTGCATCGAATTTGCAGGAAATGGAAGGCTGAAATTTTGATCAATGATTCTTAAGTGATGGAATAACAGTGACGACAGCGGGAACGTAAATGTGAAGTGAAACATAGATGGCAGTGGCGGCAGAATCGGTTTTGTACCTGCTGTGGTTGTTACCTTGTGTTGGGTGGGAGGAACATTCATTTTATTGTGTTCGGAGCGCTTTGCGAGTTCAGTCTGTGTTTCCGTGTGTTGCGAACAAGGTGGAACGGCGAGCGGAGACATAACCGAAAGCAAGTGGTGCGCAAGTGAAGATAGAAAAAGATTTTTTTGTGTGAAAATTGAACTCCCTCGGTAGTGTGACCTCAGTCGGGGCAAGAGGGAAGCAGGTGGGCACGCTGGAACATGCCCAGGTGCTCAGGGTATTTCATACCTGTAAATACCGGCCAGCACAAGGAACTCAAGATAGACTCAGCGGAATTCACCCTCGCCGAAGACCTTGTATAACGCAAGCGCGGTCGGAAAATCATTTTTGGATCCATCTTCCCTCCCATTCCTGTGTATTTTGATAAAGGGAATTCCCGCACACCATTTACATTTCACCTGGCGAATGTGGGGTTGTAGAGATCGGGGTAGTTCGTTTACAAGCAGTGTGTATTGATTTATGGCCCGACTTTTATTGTCCACTATCTGTGCTGGGTCGACATGGGTCACAACTCATATTGAATAGAATTTTGAGCTTTCCCTGCAAGATATAGAACATTTTTAAAGTAGTTGAAATGGTGTAATTATACAGTTTTTAAATAAATAGTTCATGAAAATAGTTTTTTTTCCAATTGTGAGACTGTGTATCATGTGATGAATGAACTCATTCACCAAACCGGCATGGTCCCTCACGCATAAGATATATTACCACATGCTTAATATATCGTAAAGCATGTATAATGTATTGAATGCAGGAGCCTCACCATTCTTAAAGGTACTAATGTTCTTTCTTTGTTCTTTTCAGATTGTTAAGGCTATGAAGTGGAGTGTTGTGGTTTTAGGGTGTTGTGGAATGTTGCAGTGAAGTGTGTTGCGATGGACGGTACAATGTTGCCTCGCAGTGTGTTGATACGGCGTGCAGCTGTAGCCCTGGTGGCTGCAGTAGCCGTGGTGTGTGTGAATGCCGAGGTGTTGCCTGAAATTATGTACAGTGTGGCAGTGCCGCACGATGTGGCACCCGCTCACATCGTTCACAAAATCAAGTTGAAAGAGGGACAGGTCGTGAACCGGTTGATGGATACTCAGTACTCCGATTACTTTGCGGTGTTGGACAACGGCGAGGTGATGACGGTGGCCAAGCTGGTGCCGCTCTTGGGGAAGACGGTGACCCTCCGGGTGGCGACCACCTTCGAGGGCGGGGATAGCCAGGTCTATGTGATCAGGGTCGCCGTCAAGGACCACCAGACTATGCTTCGGTTTCTCAAACCAGAGTACGACGCCACCGTGTATGAGAGTCTGCCCGCGGGCACGGAGTTGCAAGGCCTGGACGAGATGGAGGCCATGGGCGAGGAGGATGTCAAGTACGAACTGTTGGGCGGCCACTCCGTGTTTGCACTGCACCACGTGGGCGGCATCCCGACGGTGGTGACCCGCAAGAGTCTGGATAGGGAGGCACAGGACATGTACAAGCTCACCCTGCGCGCCCACGACAAGGAGGGCATGGACATGGCGGAGGCCAAGATCAACGTCCACATCCTGGACATGAACGACCACGCGCCGGTGTTCACGCAGAACATGTTCTACTTCTTCGTGCCACTCAACGTGACGAGGTTTGACAAGATCGGCCGCGTGACAGCTCACGACGGCGACGGCGACGTGGTGGTGTACCGCCTCGCCTACCCGTCCAACACGTTCACCATCGTGCCGCAGACGGGCGAGATCATGCTGATCGAGCCCCCGGAGACCATGGTGTACGAGCTGGAGCTGGAGGCCTTCGACAAGCGCAAGCCCACCCTGTACTCCGACACCCTGGCCAAGGCCCACATCGAGTTCCGTTACCCTGGCGACTCCCTCTTCACCGGAGAGACCAACGACGTGGACTATGACCTGTACCCCGAGCACGCGCTCTCCAAGCGCAGTGCCACCAGGGTCAAGCGAGGCCAGCTCAGGCACACGAAGGAACTGGTGTTCTCCGAGGCCGACGGGGCCGTCGAGGGCAAGGTTGTGTTCCAACTCGAGAAAGAGATTCAATGGGAAACGTTTAAGATCCGCGACGACAACCCCTGGGTCGAAGTGGACGCTAACGGTGCCGTGCGCGTCAAGAAGAAGTGGGACTACGAGGAGCTCGGTCCTGAGAAGACCATCGATTTCTGGGTGACCATCACGAACAACGATCGTAATGGTGAGTACAGACCCTTCTTTATTTCCACCTCCTTTCAGAAAGGTACGACAAGTGGCAGGCAGCAACGAAAGGGCAGATCGGCCAGTCAGAGTAAAAAAGTTAATAAAATCAGCTCTGTCACCTGTGCCCGTGCAGATCATTCAGACGAGAAAGGATCGTATTGTTGGCGCGAAGGGGTGGCTGGCGCTCGTGTTAAATGGTAGGGAAGGGTGTTTGGGATGGGAGGGGGAGGGGCAGGGCTGACAACCGCACGACGCGATGAGACCAGTTTTTATATGTCTTACTCACAGCGGCTAGCCTGTCGTCCACATGGCGGTGCTGGTGACACTTGGGTTCTAGCTTCTCATCATCCTTTGTTTTCCCTTTTATTGCTTCTGTATTGACTAAGTTTTCTTGCAATATCTCCCTCACAGCCGGCCTGGGAAAGAATCTATGCTGCCGTGTTGCAAGGGAGAGAGAGGTGGTGTCCTTTGGTACCCTTTTGCAAGAACAGGTCCCTCTGCGGAGACCACGAACCAATTTGTCACATTCATTTTGCAGGTGGACACCCCACCCTTCCCCTCCATTTCCGCTCTTCTACCTTTCTATTCTCCATCTTCCTCTTCTCTCCCATTTCTCTCCTCTCCCTCTTCTCCTATTTCTCCCCTCTCCCCCTTCCTCTCCCCACCCCTTCCCTGTCCCCTCTCATCCAACGGGTCGCGAAGGATCTCGGCTTAGGTCACCCACTTTCCCTCCTCGCCTCTCCTCGTTTCGTTCTTATTTTTTTCTTTGAGCTCCATTGAGCATTTTTTATATATCTACTGTGTGCGCGCGCGCCTGGCTCAGTCAGTCTGTCTGTCTTGCCAGTGTCTGTTTAATATCTGTCTGTCTTGTCTACTGTAAGTGCTTGTACATAGTTCATGTCACCGTTCTCGATGCTTCCCTTCTTTATTGCTCTAGACACGTCATTGATGGGAAGAGATCAGAATATTGTGAGTAAGGAAGCTGGGACGGCGAAATTTAACATCGAAACAGAGAGTTAAAGGAAGGAGTGATAGAGTAAGAGTGTGAGTGAGTGAGTGGGTAAGAGTGTGAGTGAAAGTGAGTGGGTAAGAGTGTGAGTGAAAGTGAGTGGGTAAGAGTGTGAGTGAAAGTGAGTGGGTAAGAGTGTGAGTGAAAGTGAGTGGGTAAGAATGTGAGTGAAAGTGAGTGGGTAAGAGTGTGAGTGAAAGTGAGTGGGTAAGAGTGAGTGGGTGAGAGGCAGACAGACAGACAGAGAGACAGAGACATAGGAAGAGGGTGAGAGAGAGAAATTGGAATGAATGTCAATTAGCTTTGTCATTATCCGGCCTCTAATTGCAAGCTCGACGTTTGCACAGCGTACGCCGGGTTGACTCAGCCGCGTCCCCCAGCTTAACTGAACGTCGCCCTCGGGTCTCGGGCTATTTGCTTGCGGGTTCCCTCATGCCACTTGGCGCTGACCTACTCCGCTGTTTGCCCTGGCTTGACCCGGGTAATTAGCAGTAAATTCAGTCCACTTACCGTTTTCTTTTTTTCCTCTGGTAAAGGTCAGGGCAATTTTGCTAATGTTTACCCGGCGAATTGCCCTGGCTCGCCGCTCGCATGACACGGGATGTCACACCGACCGAGGCCATAGCAGGCGGCGTGAGTCAACAGAGCCGGATAACTTTTTATTTGCGAGGTAAATATTTGTCACGCTTACTTTTTTCTCTTCTCCTCCCTTCTCTTTTCTCTTCTCTTCTCTTTCTTTCACTGGCCCTTCTCCATCTTTTCTTTTTTCTCGCAGTCTTCTCTCTTGCCTCTCTTTTCTCATCTAACCATTATTCTCTCTTGCCTCTTTTTTCTCATCTAACCATTATTCTCTCTCTCTCCCTCTCCCTCCCACTCCCCCCCCTCTCTCTCCCCTCACTTCTCTCTCCCCTCACTTCTCTCTCTCCCCTCACTTCTCTCTCTCCCCTCACTTCTCTCTCTCCCCTCACTTCTCTCTCTCCCCTCACTTCTCTCTCTCCCCTCACTTCTCTCTCTCCCCCCTCTTCCTCTCACTCCCTCCCTCCCAAGACATCTTAACTCACCTTTACTATCTTACCTTCATCTCCACCCCCACTTCTCCCTCTTCTCTCCCCGCCCCCTTCTGGCTTCAACCCGATTTCCTTTTATCATCATCCTTCCCTTCCTGTCTCCTCTGTTCTCAAGCATTCCTCCTCCTGCCTTTAGTTCGACTCGGGGGAAATCTTTATAAAACACAGGTCATTTCGGTATTAAGCCGCATGCATGATGATAGTGTCTGGCCTACATTTTCTTCATTTTTTTTCACGTCTGGTGTTAGTGTCAAAGGAAATGGTGTCCAGAGGGGCATTGTAAAGCTCGGAGAGGCGGCTTAAGGAGATTATTTATACATTTTTTTTATCTGTTGCGGGTGTACAGTGGTATGTCGCCCCCCCCCCCTCCCCAGCGTAAGCCGATACGAGCGTCGGGCATATCCCTGTGACAGCTAGATTGACCCTTAACACCTGGTGCCGTAACTGGTGCCCCCGCCCCCGCAGTGCCAACGTTAGCTTCAAGCATTCCACGGTAACGCGATATCGACGTGACTCGCCGGCGCGTTGGGGAGGTCACGAAGGTCAAGCGCGAAGCCATCAAGAGGTCACCGGAAACCCCCGTCACGGTCCTACCGGTGCGAAGGGTCCTCCTCCCTTCGCACCGGTAGGATGGGAAGGGGTTCGTTGTCGCCGGGAAAGCGATGCGGCGAATTGGCGATGCAGCGGGTTTCCCTTTCCGCAGTCCCTATCCTTCGGCGCTGCCATTGTTCCCCACTGCCTTTTACGTCTGTTTGTTGCGTGTATTTGCTGTACATGTGGCACCTTCTCATATTCCCCGTCGTTATGATACATTATTCACACTCATACACGGATGCTCTATTCTTTTCCTCACACGAGTTGCTCTTTCATCCCCGACCTCATCTCGCCTCCCCCTTTGCCTCTGCTTCCTAGTCCTCCTCGCATACCCCTTCTTTCTCCCCACTGCTCCACTTCCCCCTACTTCTCTCCTCTTCCACAACATTCTTCTTCTGCTCCTCCTCTTCCCCTTCCTCCTGCTCCTTCTCCTCCAGCTCCTCGCTCGCCCCCTCTTAATCCTCCTCCTCTCCCTCTTCTTGCTCCTCTTCTTCCTCTTCCTCCTCCTCCCCCTCCTCCTCCCCCCCAACTCTTCCCTACTCATCCAACTCCTCCCTGCTCCCCCCCTCCTCCCCGCAATTCCTCCCTGCTCCCCCCAACTCCCCGCAATTCCTCCCATCTCATCCAACTCCTCGCTGCCCTCCCCCAACTCCTCGTCCTCGACCTTGCCTCTCCTCCTCAGGACAGAAATGGAGTGGGGGACAGACTGAGGGCGTGAGCGAGGAGCCCAATATGCTGATGGCCGGCCCCGCATCCTTGCACACATTGTTGTTGTTTGGTTGCAAGTGGAAAGGAGGAAGAAAAAAAAAACACCATGGAGGGACATGAAAAGAAATGCAAGGACTTTGGGTGTGGTGGATGGAAGGAAAGGAGAGGGAAATATATGTTTATTTTAATGTATGGTTGATGGGAAGTGCATGAGTGGCAGATGGCAGGTGGGGGTTCTTTAGGTGGGTTAGGAGGTTATGGTGAAAAGAAGGGGAATTAATGTTTTTTTGAAAAACGCGAATTGTAGAGGAGGGAAGAGGTAAAGAAAAGGGAAAAATGCAACTCAAGACTATTGCAAGTCGGCGCAATGCGGGCTGATGTTCGCAAGCCTCTTTCATCTCGCGGTTGCATTTTTTTCCCCGACGTATTTGTTGCGCTTGTGTGAGTCAGCCAGCCTTTCGGACGTTGCTTTCGGCCGGGGGTCAGGCGGAGACGAACGCGCCGCAGTTTCAAGACGTCCTCTCTCGTCGCGGAATTTATTTCTTTGATGCCTTTACCTGTTTGTGCAAGTCGCCCAGTCGCCCTTTGTGGAGCAGTGCGCATTCTTGCCGCTATTCTTGCTAAAGCCCAGCCCCCCCCCTGCTGGCTGTGGCACTGGCAAAAGGCCTTGTATTATTGCTAACGGGCTCTTCGGAGTTTTCCCAGAACTTCCATTATCATAAGCTTTTCCCAGTGTGAATCACACTCGCGGCGCCGGTCGTTTGCTTCTGCGACTTGGCTTCTGGTGGTGCTCGTATTTATTCTTACCTTGCATTCGTTTTGTTTCGCCTGATGTTTTATTTATTTGTTATTTGGCCATTCAGAAATAATTCTTTTTTACGTCACAGCCGGATCGAAACTGCGGAATAGAGGAAGGCGATTCGTCACGAGGATGGTGGGCGTCTTAGATGAGTGGGCTGGGTTTCATAGTGTGATCATCTGCTAGTTCATCTGCGGGGGAGGGATGGCCGTGGATTTCGTCCGAGTCGCCCGTCTCGTGGTTACCAGGTGGCTTTGTTGTTGTCTCATTTGCACACTTCGGTTCTATCGCGATGTGAGATACGAGTCTTCTGATCAAACGAGTAGGCCAAGACGCTTGAAGTCGGAAATATTTTCTTGCTGTCATTTCCCCTCGAGATCAGCTGATCACCAGTGGCGGAACTGTGTGAGTTAAAGGTAGTTGTAAAAAGTGCACTGCAAGCATATTGGAAGAGGCACAAAGTAGATTCCTGAGCAGGTAGAGGCTAGTGGGGGTGAGTACTGGGAGGGGCAAAGGATAATCCAGTGCGGTGTACCATTCCCACGGTGCGGCCAAGGTATGCTGGCGGGGGAGGGGGTAGAGGGCAGGCCGGACACCATGATGTAACAGAACAGGTATGTCCAGGTGAATCGCGTCTGTTACCCCGGGAGCGCCTCTGTCGTAAGAGATCGCTCACGAAAGTTACACGTTGTAGGAGATCTTGGTTGCGGGTGGATTTTGCGAAGATGGATGGGAAGAGAAGCTGATTAGATACTCGCATAGATGGGCACTCACGTGATTAGGGGTTTTAGAGCTGAGCATTTACATTGGTTATGGGTTTAGGTGGGAGGAATGTGCTGTCGCATGGGTTATAAACGGGTAGGCTGAAGGTAGATGAAAAGTGTATCGGTGAAAAGCCATAATATTTTGTAGACTTTTTTGACGAAGCCGGCTGGTTGTCGAGTCGTATTCCGTCGCGTCGACCACGGATTCTCTCGAGGGTTGAGTTTGATCAGGGTTGCGCAGGGGGTCGGGCGCTCCATAACTTTGAATAAAGTCGGTATAAACTTCTTGTATATCGGCGGAACTTCTCGCAGACTAAACAAACTCGGCGTAGACGTGCAATGTACCCTCGGGGCCACGAGGCAGCAGCACACATTGCAAAGTTAATAGAATGCAAACGTTGCGAGTTCACGGCGAGCTGAAGATTCCCGTGAAAAAAATCTGTGTATGTGTGTGCGTGAGATCCGCTACGCACGTGTACGGTTAACCCCTTTTATGTGTGTATATGTGCAGGTGTGGTTGGATAATAACAGGTAAATGACTGTCTAGCACGTGATGGCGGTGATTGCGGGCCAAGGGACCGTGGATGGGTAGGAAGCAGTGCCAGGCGCCGTAGGGGAATATTATCCCATTATTTAGTTCGTGTAGAATAGTAGCTTCTATATTTTGTCTTTTTTTTTATGCCATTCCCATATTTTGTACCGTAGGACTTCCGCCGTCCCAGCTCCTCCGCTACTTCCTCTGCCTATTTTTTTTCCTTTTATCATTTTTCTTATATCCAACTCCCATCTTTTTCCCCGTCCCTTCCCATCCCAGGACACAGTGCCTCCGCCGCAACTGCCACACGGCATGCGCACCAACCCAGGCTCTTGTTTTTATGAAATTCAATATCCGATAAAAGTTATGTCGTTTTGGAACTACTTTGGGGCCAAGCGGGTTGGTGGTTTGCTTGTTGCTACACAGACCTGTTTGTTTAGGTTGCCGAGGCCAGTACATTTAAATGGAGTGGGGACTCGGGAGGAGTGGAGGGAGAAAGTGGGAAGGGAAGCAGGGAGAGAGAGAAAGTGGGAAGGAGGAAAGGAGAGAGGGAAGGAAGGAAGGAAGGTAGGAAGGAAAATGGAGAGAAGGGAAATATGGGAATAAGGAAGGGAGAGAGGGGAGTGAGTGGGTGGGTTGGTGAGTGCGAATGAGTGAGGTTGGCGCTTTCGAGTGAGTGGAAAAAGGAGAGAGAGGACACGATGGAAGGTAATGGGATCGCAAGGTTTGCGTACCTGTCTTAGGACATTGTTTTTGTTGTGGGTTTTACGTTTTTGCCCGTTTGGCTTTTTGCCGTGGGTATGTGGGTGGGTTAGTGTGGGGAAGGGGGCGAGGGGAGGAGGGTGTGTGGAAGCGGAGGGCGTTTCTGAGAAAGTACAAGAGTGACTGGAATGTTTTTCGGTTCAAGTGTGTTTGTCAGCGTGTCAAGACGGCGGCAAAGCTCCGAGCGTGCGAGGAAAAGTGGGCGTGGCTGGGAGTGTGGATACGCTAAGGGCGCCGTAGGTGACTAGGGTCTCGTGATGGCTGAGTGACAAGCGTGTCAGCGCCGTCATGTGAGTTCTCGAAAGCGACGTTCATGCGGGGTTGTTTTTTATAACGAAGACCGGTAATCAGGCGTGACCGGGAGTTCACGGAAGTTGGAGCATGTGGGGGAGTTCATGGTTGCGTGGGGGGGGGGGGGTCAGGGCTGTATGGGACCTTCTAGGAACGTCGTCAGGGCAGATCTTGCGTCAAGGAAATTTTAACATCAGTATAGCATTTTTATTGGTTATTTTCGCCGTGATTTTTCCCAGTTTAACTTTTGTACGTGTTTGTATCGTCATAGCATGTCAATATACTGAACTGTGGAAGGCAAAGAAGGCCGATAACAGAAGGCAGAGGGAAAGAGGAAGGGGAAAAGGGTTAGGGTGGCAGAGGAGGTGAGGGGTGGGGGGGGATTGCATCATTCCATGTGACTGCTCCGGTAATTTTACTAATGCTACGGCCGCATTATATAAATTGTTTGTGCGGTAATTATGCTTGGCCATTTACGCGTTGTTAATGAAATCTGTTGGGATACTAATGACGTTATTTTTCGGAACACAGGTGACGCGACGGGCCTGGGTTTTGCCTCTTGATCGCTGGACGGCTTCGGGCCCGGCGCTTCCAGTCGCTTTCGTTTGTTTCCCGCTCGGTTCGGGTGCGGCTGCCCCTTCCTCCCGGTGGCCCTTGCCGCTGCCCGCCCGGCGCGTTACTGTTCGACCAGTTCAGATGCTGGAAGTGCACTTAATTTCACTTTTCTTGTTATTCACCTGTGTCACATGCGCACTGTTTCATCATCATTATTTTTCCCTAATAGATTTTTTTTACTTATTCATTCGTCTCCTATTCCACTTCCTCCTCCTCCATCCCCCCCTCCCTCTTCCCCCTCTTCCTCCTCCCCCTCTCCCTCCTCCTCCCCCTCTCCCTCCTCCCCCCGCTCCCCCTCCTCCCCCCGCTCTCCCTCCTCCCCTCCTCCCCCTCTCCCTCCTCCTCCTCTCCCTCCTCCTCCTCCCCTCCTCCTCCTCCTCCTCCTCCTCCTCCTCCTCCTCCTCCGCCTCCCGCTTCCCGGGTGACCCTTAGCCTGCCCCCGCAAGCCCGGACTCCGCATGTAAACATTTTCCAGGCGCGGCCGAGGTTCCGAGAAGCTCCCACTCCAGACGCGACCTTAATCACACCCTTCCAGACGCCAGGGAATGACCTTGTTGATCTGGGTCGCTGGGGGATGCGGGGCCGGGGGAGGGAGAGGGGGAAGTGGGAGGGGAGAGGCGGATTTGGGGGAGAGGGAGAATGTGATGATGAAAAGGATGCGAGCAGATTAGATTGAGAAGGTGAAAACGAAGGAGGAAGAAAGATTGATAGATGAGAGAGAGAGAGAGAGAGAGAGAGAGAGAGAGAGAGAGAGAGAGAGAGAGAGAGAGAGAGAGAGAGAGAGAGAGAGAGAGAGAGAGAGAGAGAGGGAGGAACAGAGATGAATAAATCAGGGGGGAGGGAGGTAAAGTCGAGCAGGGAGGACGGTGTGGAATTCACGAGAAGCGGGACAACGTGCCGAACGCGAAAATTGGGTCGGACAAAAAAAAATTCCAAGTACCTTCAGGAACACGCGCGCCTAGATCGGAAATCCTATTATAGCAAGCCTGTGTGTACAACCTTAACGTCAGGTAGAGTTTGAGGCCTCCTCTCGGGCGTCCCCTTGAGGCGTCCAAGAGGCTTGTGCCGGGATGTGTAATGGAGGGGAAGGTGGGGCCTCGTCGGTTAACGATGTCGCTTTGAGTCACACTTCCAGGCGCCCTCTCCAGCGGGAACAGGCACTCAGGCATACACGCCCACTCAAGCGCTCATTTGCATTTCCTCGATTTTACTGTTTTATTCAGGCGCACAGTCGCATACGGAAACACACAGCGGCGAATATGCTTATGCGTGCGTGCTTGCATCTCCGTCGCATTCCGGCTTGCGGAGGAGGTCCCGTTTGCGAAGAGACGGGAATCGTTCGTCGAGAATTATTCTTTGGAATTAGTCTGGGGATCTAGGGATCGCCATCTCAAGTTCCTACTGAATATTTTCTTTAGGAGAAGGTAGAGTGAGAGGAGAAAGGGAGGAGAGAGAAGAGAGAGGCGGGGGGGAGGGGGGGCGAGAAGGAGACGGGTTCAATTAAGTGCAAGAGCGAGGGCGTATACATTAATTGGTGAGGATGGTATTGACGCGAGAACATGCGTGACACCAGCAGGCGGTTGTATGTCGAGTCAAGATGATGTTGAGGAGAAGAAACGGAACCCAGAGGAATCCGGGTTACAGAATGTCACCTTGCCGCCTCCTCGATATAAAAAAGACAAAAAGAGCATTCGGAAATCAATAGGTTATTTTGTGTTTGTCAGTGTTCGCATGGAGGCGAGTTACGGATGTGGAGGGAAAGCAGTGGATGGGGGTGGGGGGGGGCGAGGGGGAATTGATCTGGGGGTGAGGGGCGGGTTAAGGGGGGTGGCGGGGAGGAGCAAGACTAGGTTACATGAGAGTTCAAATAATTGGAGGACGTTGTTTTACTTTCCGTAGTGGAATTATCGAAAACCGATCAGCCTGGGTGATTAATGGGTTGAGAGGGTCGTGGACTGCTTTGTGTTTTCCTATGATGTCGGAAAGAAGAATTGCGAGTAATAGAAAGGGAAGTCCGTGAGCGAGAGCGGGCGCTGGAAATCACACCGCTGGGGGAAGGGAGGGGGGGTGGGGGCTGGGGGGAGGGAGGGGGTGATGGGGTCTGGGGGAAGGGAGGGGGGTGTCTAGGGGGAGGGAGGGGAAGGTGGGGTCTGGGGGGAAGGGAGGGGATGGGGGGGGGTCTGGGGGAAGGGAGGGGGTGGTGGGGTCTGGCGGTAGGGAGGGGTAAAGGGGCGAGGGGGTAGGGCACAAAAGTCCGGCTGGATTCTTGCGCCTACAGCAGACAGCTTGAGTCATTAGGTATTGACCTGGCAAAAGTGTGGGAGAGGAGAGAGATGCCGCCCGCGGGGAGGCTCGAAAGGTCGCTCTAGGTGAAGCGGCCGAGGGGGAGAGGGGAGGGGAAAAGAGAGGGGAGTAGGGAAGGAAGAGGCGGAACGGAGGGAGAAAGAGAGAAACACAAACGTTGTACCGGAGAGGAGAGCTCAGGGAAGGGAGGGCTGGAGTATAGAGAATGAAAAGATATTTATTTGCAGAACGGAGAAAGGATTTTAAACGCGATGTCACACCAAGCAGCGACCGGAGGAAGAGAAGCGAGCGCCAAGGCCCACCAAGCTTAGGCTGAATCCGTATCCCGTAAGGCTGGGGCTGCCGCGTACCCCGGGGGCAGACGCGGAATGCTGAAAAATACGCTCGGGGAGCAGCGGGCGGGGGAGATAAGCCACGCCGAAGCAAGAGGCGGGAGGCTTAGCAGTGGGCGGGGGAGAGGAGGAGCGGGAAATATTACCATTAGTGTTTACGAGGACAGGAAGGTAGGATATTTACAGTTATGGGGAAGAGACTTGTGATGATAAAAAGGAGTAGGTGATGAGGAGAGCGTGCGTTTAATGGGGTGGGAGAGGGAGGAGAGGGGACGCGGCCGTGGGGGGGAGGGGGGTGCGGGTTGGTGGTGGGTGGGAAAGGGACGAAGGAAGAAGAGCACCAGTTAATACGGGAATGAGGCGCGGCGACTAGAGCGCCGTTTGGTGAAGCGTTATGGCATTACCGATATTACACTCGGGCTTTGTCGAGATCTTGGCCGGGAGGGGCACGCCGTTCGTGACGCTGAGGTCGAGATCGGGTTCTCCGCCCTCGCGCTTGCGATGGTCCCTCGACCAGTGCGGACGCGCCAAACGGATTTCCTTTTCTCAGCCGCAAGAGCTCCTATGACGTCTTTAGAAAAAAAAAAAAAACGAAAAAAACGTGGATTGCAGGCTGTGGCGAAGCGTCCGGTGAGAGGCGGCAGCGGGGGTGGAGGGCCGGGGGTGGAGGGGAGTGCGGATCAGGGTGTCGTAGGTCCCGGTATTCCCCGCACATCGGGAAACCATCAGTGGCACAGTTCGCAGTGGAGAAGGAGCAAGTAGGGAGACAATATTACGTGATTGTACGTTTGAATGGGAGTAGGTGCGTGCGTGCGTGCGTATGCGAATGAGAGAGAATCTGAGTGGGCGCAAGACGCGGCAGATTCCCAGCGCTGGATTTTGGGTGGACTGAGCCACTCTTGTACCTTATGAGGGCGAGATGGGGAAAAGTTTTAACGTCGGGGTGGGGTGGGGATGAGAGGGAAGTATTGTCATAACCGTACAATGAAAAATCGTAACATTGCCGAGTGGCGAGAGCTAAAAATAACTTGCGGGCATTGGAGTATATCTAGGACCGGACCTGGGGAGGAGTCTGGCCGGTCGTGTGCGTGTATTGTAGGGTGGGTGACTGGAGGGGGAGAGATGGTGGGGGGGCGGGAGAAAAGAAAAACAGAGAGAGTGAGAGAGAGAGAGAGAGAGAGAGAGAGAGAGAGAGAGAGAGAGAGAGAGAGAGAGAGAGAGAGAGAGAGCAAGAGCGAGGGTTTAAGGGGAGTCGAGGGGACGTGCCCCCCTCCCCATGCGACCCCCTCCTCGCTGATCAATACTGCGTGCTGGAGTGCCGGACTGTGCCAGCTCGGCCAGCAGACGCCGCTGCCGCTACTGCTGCTGCTGATGGTGGCGGCGGCGGTCGTGGTGCCTTTACGAGGAAGCTTTTTTGGGTCTCATGAATTTATTTTGGCCGTGATAGTGGGAATACTGCTTTAACCGTTGTGGATTGAGGATGGCGGCGGCCGGGGAGGTGGTGGGCTGGAGGATTTTGAGACAATGATGAATGAAGTCGTAATTGGGGGGATTGTGTAGTAAAGGAAGGACCTAATAAAATATGGCGATGTAACAATGATTACTACTATATTCACTACTACATTTTTACTGTTATTGCTAATAATATCTACTACCATTTCTATTACTTTTACTATTACTTCTACAATTACTACTACTATTACTACTACTATTACTACTACTATTACTACTACTATTACTACTACTTTCACTACTACCATTATTGCTACCACTACTATTACCATTACTGCTACTAATACTGTTGCTGATGTTACTACTACCACTACTACCACATTTACTCCCTCTACTACTACTGCTGCTGCTGTCACTGCTGTTGCTACTTTCACTATCACTACTACTACTACTGCTGTTACTATTATTATTATTACTACTACTACTACTACTATTACAATTACAATTACTATTACTATTACTATTACTATTACTATTACTATTACTATTACTACTACTACTACTACTACTACTACTACTACTACTACTACTACAACTGCAGATACAAATACGACTATAGTGTTTGTAATATTCTAAAATGTTTTAGAAAAGGTAAAGCGAACTGATAATGGTAATCACAGTGATAATGCATGTTGCTTGGATTAACATTTTATTATGTTATTTTCTGTAACAGGAAATATAACATTTTGTTAAGGCCGGGAGTTCCGGCATCGGTCAGAAATGGCTGGAGAAGGGAGATTATGAAGGATGAGGCTGGAGGAACGAGAGGAGAGGAGATAGGAGGAGAAGAGGGGGCGGAGGTTGAGGGGGTCTTGGGGCAGGGAAGGGTTGAGTGAGCGTCCCGAAGGAGGTGCTTCTCCAGCGGCCTGTCCTCTCCCCGCGTTGCTGCAACCGCCACTGAGAAAGGGCGTGAGGCCGATAGCGAGGGTTGAGTACTGCGGAGGGATAGTGGTTGTGTTAGGGCCGGTACCATTCCCTCCTCCTCTCCCTCCCTCTTTTCCCCTCCCCTCCTCCTGTCTGTTCTCCATTTTCCCCTCCCCTCCTTTCCCCTTTTTTCTAACTTTCCCTCCTCTCACCTCCTCCCATCCATTTCCTACCTCTCATCTCCCCTCTCTTCACTACCCACTGTCTACCCCACCCACCCGTCTTCTACCCGTACTTCCCTTTCCCAATCATGTTCGTTTTTCCTCCCCTCTCCTTCTCCTTTTCCCCCTCCCCTGCTCTCCCCCTCCCCTGCTCTCCCCCCTCCCCCCTTCCCGGCCGCCCCTCTCCAACCATCCCACACAAACCGGAAGTGACTCGTGAGTCCACCTGTACGGGAGACTATGGAAGTGAAGACACACGTGACATATGGTAGTGATGTCAGTGGCGGAGGTGATTATGGTGAGAGTGATGCGGCTGGCGGAGGGTTCCGTCAAATAGTCCTCTCCCCTCGTTTTGTTTTCTTCTTATCTCTCATTGCTTTCTTAATTTTTTTTCTGTTTTATCTAGACACGGGATTTTTTTTATTTATTCCCTCTGTCGTGAGGGTTTCAAGCCCGACCGTTCTTGTCAGCTTCGTTTCCCTTCGCGGCCCTTTCTTTTAGGTAATCATTCGTGAAGCTCGTGGCCCCGTGGGTTTTCGCATTTTATGTCGCTCTCTGTCTATCTATCTATCTATCTATCTATCTATCTATCTTCTATATCTGTCTCTATTTCTGTCTGCCTGTATCTCTCTCCCTCTCCCTCTTCCCCCCCCCCTCCCCTCTGCCTTTCCCTCTCTCCTCTCTCTCTCTCTGGCCCTCGCTTTCCCTCTCTCCTCTCTCTCTCTCTGGCTCTCCCTTTCCCTCTCTCTTCTCTCTCTCTGGCTCTCCCTTTCCTCTCTCTTCTCTCTCTCTCTGGCTCTCCCTTTCCCTCTCTCTCTCTCCCTCTCTCTCTCTCTCTCTCTCTCTCTCTCTCTCTCTCTCTCTCTCTCTCTCTCTCTCTCTCTCTCTCTCTCTCTCTCTCTCTCTCTCTCTCTCTCCTCTCTCATTCTCGTTCGCCCATAAAGTTCTGTTGTTTGTTGCGTTCGTGCTTGGAATCCTCGTGGTGTGTGCTGTTGTGGCAGCTGGGGGGCGGCGTTTTTTCGGTGTCGCCTTACCTCCTTCTTTTAACCCTCTTTCACCTTTCTCTTCTCTTCGCCTCTTCCTTCTTACTCTCGGCCAGCATTCCTTGACCCCGGCGGCCTCCTCCTGTCTTTCTTGAGATTTCTTCGAACGCTTGATTTTATTTGGCTGTCTTAGGTCATTGACTTTCTTCTGTTTTCAGTTGTTTCGTCGCTTATTGGTGATTTTTTTTATGCAGTTCGTTCTCCTTCCATTCTGACTTCACGTTCTCTGTGCTACTTTGTTTTGGTGATGTTTATCCTTTTCGTTTCTTCTCATTCGCCCAATTTCCCTTTTTTCCCTTCTCCCTCATTTAGCGCGACCTCCCCTCCTATAAAACGTGACCTCGCCCTCTCTCCCTTGTAACAAAACAACCCCATTGCTCGTAGACTCTTTGGTCCCTCTCGTTTCTTTTTTCCTCCCAGCCCTTCCTACTTCCTCCCGTCCCTCCCTCCCTTCTCTCCCTCCTTTCCTTCTATCCCTTTGTCCCTCCCATCTTCCCCCTTCCCCCTTCCCCGCATTTTCCCCTCCCCCTTTGCCCGGCTTAATATTCCTGCCGTTTTGTTCCGTTGTCGGCTGATAATTGGCCGTGATGAACGCAGGTCGTGCCAACCGGGCCTTGTTTATAGTAATGGCAATTTACAATCAGTCTGCGAGAGCGAGTGGCAATGGCGCTGACATATCATCATCGGGCGGCCGTAGTTGGCGCAGGCGAGCAGTAGTATAGACGGAGGCAATTGCCAATTGACAGTTGTTTCTCTTTTGTCTGTACTACGTCTCTTGCCTGTCCGTTTCTCTGTCTCTTTCTTTCTCTAACGTACTTGAATTCAGAGAGAGAGAGAGAGAGAGAGAGAGAGAGAGAGAGAGAGAGAGAGAGGGAGAGGGAGAGGGAGAGGGAGAGGGAGAGGGAGGAGGGAGAGGGAGAGGGGGGGGTGGCAAGCGAATCTCTGAAGCATAGGCCTAATTGGTAATTGGCTTCGATATATTGGTGATGAGGGAGCGACTATGAATGAAAGGAGTAAAGTGGCAGAGAGCTGATGATGAAGGTACTTGATATTAATAAGAAAAGGGGGGAAGCGCCTGGAGACCGGATAGCAAATAGTCCCGGTCGTTTGATTTCCATTTTTATTGATTTTTTCTCTTTCCGCGCTTCCTCTTTCTCCTCTTCCTCCTTTTCCTCCCAATTATGGGATCCGGAATGAACAGGCCTGGATAGGTCACCGGCGGATGTTTGCCAATTACGGCCTCGAAATTATGGCCGAGGGGGAGCGCTTGTAGGAAAGAGGGGGAGGGAGGGATTGTGGCGTCGGGATGGGGATGGGGGAGGGATGAGGGAGGGGGGAGGGGCAGAAGGGCGCTAGGATTTGTTGCTATGATTATGATGCACTTTCTGATTGGTCGAGGGAGGGTAACGTGGTATAATTTTCATTGTTATGGGATTTTCTTTTTTCGGGGGTGGGGGGTGAGGGGGACAGACGGGAGAGAGAATAGGGAGAGGGAGAGGGTTAGTGAATTGAGGCATCGCTATTATGTTCCGGAACCGATCGTACAAGTGTGATTGTGATGGGTGTTTCACGTCAGGTGAATGATTGTTAATGGGCGATGTTAGGCCTCTTGCTAAACCGTGTTGGAATTTTGCATCGTGTACATTAGAGGGCGAGGAGTTGCTGCGGCGTGTGACCTTTTTTTGCGCCGGATTTCGTGTCGGTTCTTTTATTGATATGAAAAACGAAAGCATTTTTGGGAGCCGGGTTGGGACGCAAGAAGGGGTCTCGCAATAACGAAGACATGTTGGGCCAAGCTCCTTGTCCTAATATCTGAACTGCAGCTGTTCCACCAGGCTCTCGCGGGTACAAAAGGCTTCCGCGATGGAGGAGGAAGGTCGACCTCGGGGATCGCCAGAGTAGGATTTTCGTAGGATTTGTCATAGTTCTTTTGGCGATTGCGTCTCCGCATGATTTGGCCTCAAGACGGCGTTTATTGTTTTTTATGATTGGCAATCTTTGCTCTGTACGGACAGGATCTCCCCGCGCGACATTAGTTAAAAGTGAGGCTTCAGTGGCCACTGACAACAGGTCTGTGCACCATGTTCCATATATTCAAAAGATATGTTGCCAACTGTAGGATTTTGTGGCGGTCTACCATCACGTGTTCACTTTATGTCACTTTTAATCCTCCATTTTTTACCTGTATGGGCGCACAGTGGTATACCTTATTTGTCCGAAGCGGAGCGACGTGGCGGCTCGGCTGTCTGTCAGATATAATTGTTTCTTTGTCCGCTGCGGTGGTTTTGTCTGCTGTTGTGGTAGTTTCGTGTGTGTGGGTAGATTGGGCGGCGTGGGTGCTGTGTAGCGGGAGGTGATGTTTGTTTGTTGGGCGTCCGGAGGTTTTCGTCTTGCGCGGGGGAGGATGGGAGAGGGGGAGTTC
>NC_091565.1:18167575-18170075 GCF_042767895.1 Penaeus vannamei
ATGAGACAGGCAGAGAGACAAACAGAAAAGACAGACAGACAGACAGAAAAGACAGAGACACAGACAGAAAAGACAGAGACAGAGAGACATACAGACAGAGAAACAAACAGAGAAGACAGACAGACAGAGACAAACAGAAAAGACAGACAGACAGAGAGACAAACAGAAAAGACAGACAGACAGAGAGACAAACAAAAAAGACAGACAGACAGAAAAGAGAAACCGACAGAAAAGTGAGCGTGTTTGCAAGTGTGTCGACGCAGATGTAACCCATCTGTAGACTCGGCATTATTAAGAGAAAGAGGGAAAGAGGGAAATGGAGCGTAGGGAAAGAGGGGAAAAGAATGGCGGGGGGAAAGGACTCGGGAGCGAATGAGACAAAGTGAATAATGAAGTTTTTCCCGGGCGATCATTTCTCACGTCCGCGCGCGCCCGTCGGAGAGGAGAGGAGAGAGACGCCCGCCCGCCCGCCCGCCCGCCCGGGTTGGAGACGCGGGCGGGATTGGGTCTCTACCCGTGCTCGAGGATGGAAGGATTTGGGGTCGATTAATAAGGGGACCCGCGGAGATCCCGGGATTGTGCTAATGAGGGTAATTGTAGGTTGGGCGGCGGTGGTGATCATGGTTTTGCTTTGGGTGGCGGTGGGGACTGTGAGTGTGGTGGTGGGGATTGTGAGTGTGGTGGTGATGGTTGGGATTGTTGTGGTGGTGATGGTTGGGATTGTTGTGGTGATGATGGTTGGGATTGTGATGATAATGATTGTGAGTGTGGTAATTTTGTGATTGGTGATGATTATGAATAGTATCTGTGACAGGTGGTGGTGATTGTAGAGTTGATCTCGTTGACTATTGATGTGATGAATGAGAAAGTGGATGTGATGATGAGTGTGGCGTTTGCTACGTGATGACCTCTATAGGCAACTGGAAGAGTAGAGGGAGCAGGAGAGGGAGAAAGATAAAGAATGGAGGAGTGGAGCAAGGGGAAAGGCCGAGGAAGGGGAAGGTTGACAGGGGGTAGAACAAGGGGGAGAGGTTGAGGGAAGAGGGGGGTAAGGGAGGGAAGGGGAGTGGGGAGGCAAGGAAGGGGAGAGGGAAGAAGAGTGAAATGGGTGGAAGGGGGAGGAGGAGGAGGAGGAGGAATGGGGGGAAAGGAGGAAGGAGGAAAGGGCGAGGGAGAGGAATGATTAAGAGGTTGATCGCCGAGGATTTAGGAAAGGAGGGAATGAGCGAGAGGAGGAGGGAAGGAACGGCAACTTAGCGAGGGAATGGATGAAGGAAGGGACAGCTCACCGGACCGAGAAGAGAGGGGGAGAGGGAGAGAGAGAGAATGAGGGTGGAGTTGGGAGAAAAGGGGGTGTTGGGGGGGGGTAATATGAAAGAGATCAGCTGATTGTGTCGGTCGGTTGGGTCCGGAGCCGAGGCATTGAATTGGTCTGAAATAACGCAAAATGGCGCAACGATATCATGGTAGAGCCGACATGGTCCCTGCCATGTTGGTGGTCTGGTTTTTCATTTTGCGCTCGCGGTGTTTTGTTTGTTTGCCTTTTTAACCTCGAGACTGGCGCTTGTACGTTCCGTGACGTAATCGCATTAGGCTGGAATTTTGAATAAACTAAAATGGACTTTCGGAAGGGGAGAGAGAGCCGGCGATATGCTCCGTCTTTATCTCGACCAGGGATTCACGTGTGTTGTGTGTGTGTGTGGGGGGGGGGGGTTGCGATGCAGACCTGTGTCGTAAAATTGTTATGTCATCATCAGAGACACGGTCAAAGGTTTGTGTTTCCAGTAAGCGCCATTGTGACCGGGCCATATAACACACTCGGGCAATCAGGGTGATAAAGGCAGTGGAGTAAGAACGCCAGCGCTCTTTGCCCCCTCGGAGCGACTTCCGCGCCATCTGTCCCGTCTGATTGCGGGAGGCAGCTGGTCTCGCGGTGTGTTTATGGCCAGGCGATGTGGTGCTGGACGCTGCCCTTTGGACCGCCATGCAATCCTCCCGTTCACTTCCTGTGTCCCTTTCCCCGACTTTTCCTAGCCTTCTCTTCAGCCTCCGGTCCCCTTCCCAGGTCCCGGGCGGTAATCATGCGTGTTGTTTACATTTTCGTATCCGAGGAAAGTATTTTTTTCTGAAAGCCACTAAAGGCACTTTTTCTCTCTAATGCTGTAGGTTTAATCTCCTCCTTAAGTGCTGAGAGAACGCAGTGAAAGAAGTTTTCGAACAAAATCCCGAAGTTACAAACAACTTTTCTCACGTCCCCCTCTGTAACTTCGTATGTTTTGAAAAAAAGAGAAAGTACGTCCAATCCTACAACAACCCTTGCAACATTCCCACCAAAGCTCACCCTTAAAACTAACCCTGCTACGCCATGTCCACGGCCTTTCTCTCATTCGCTGTCGCCTTTCCCTCTCATCGCCATCGCCTTTCCCTCTCCAACGCCTTTCGTTCCCTCTCCGACGCCTTTCGTTCCCTCTCCTTCGCCTTTCGTTCCCTCTCCTTCGCC
>NC_091565.1:18175075-18190075 GCF_042767895.1 Penaeus vannamei
CTAAGAATGAGAGATGGGGTATGAGAACGAGAATGGGAATTGGAAAATGAGAGATGGAAAGAAAATGAGGAGAGGGGGCAAGGCAGAGCGCAGCGCGTGAGGAAAACTCGGGTGACTGAGTCCGCCGAGGCCATCTTCAGGGGTCAGCGCCCCCTCGTGCCGCAGCAATCGCTCCCTCGCCTGCGTCTCTCCGTGCCCTTCTGTCGCGTCTCTGGCGCCGTCACCTTGCTTTTTTTTTCTTTCTTTCATTTCAGATTTCTCTTCTGTTCATCAACCCAGTTGTCATCTTCTCTTGTCTTCTTTTCTTTCTTTCCTGTTTTCCTTTCGCCCTCTCGCCTGTCCCACTTCTATGTTTCCCAGTCTAGTGTTGTTGCATGCCTTGAGGATTCAGGATTAACATGACAGGATTACCAGATAGGCTTAGGTAAATGCGAGCGACCCGGCTAATTTGCCTTAGTTAGCCCACGGAAGACCGGCTCTTACCCGCTCCCATGGACCCCAACCCGCGTCGGATTCTATCTCAAGGGCTCGAAATTCCCTTATCTGGTGAAGTCTCTCTCTCCTTGCCACATGGCACTCCGTCACCCCGTCCCCGCGTCTGGATCCGGCCCAGACGTCGCCTTGCGTCACGTCCCCGTCACGTTTCGTACCACTGAAGCTCTGGCAGTGGACCATTCGCCGTCGCTTAGGCCTATCTTACGTTCCTCTCTCTCTCTCTCTCTCGCTCTGTCTTCTTTCATCTCTTCCTCCCACTCCAGGCTCTCGGGCGACCTATTCTTAGGCTAATATTGTGCCCCGGCTTGTCATCCCCAGACACACACTCATCAATTCCTCTCGGGGCCGCTCGCTCGCCGTCTCGCGCCTCACTCTTAAAGATAAGCTTTTATGTCTTCATCCCGGTCGTTCTCGGTTAGGAAATGACGGAGCTGCTTGTGCCATAAAGCGGTTTCAGATAATACCAGTACAAATGCTTAATTCTGGAGCAAATGCTTCCGTGTTTGTAGGTATACAGATGCGATTAATATTCTTACCGAGATGAAACGCTGACAGGTAGACAGGTAGAGAGCTCCTTTCATTTTTGGGACACATTGGGACCAGTGGATCGAATTTCCCCACGAAGATGGATAGGATCAAGTAGCAACACCAAAGTGGATATGGATGTAAGTAGGGAGAATACAGAAGCTGGGGAGGAGATGGGGAGTGTTAGAGTCGGGTAATATCCCAAGAGAATATGGGCCTGGGTGAAGGCACAGTGCGTGATTCTGTTTTGACAGCGTGCCAGACGACGGCGTGTACGTACACATGCTCTATACCCCCCCCCCTCTCTCTCTCTCTCTCTCTCTCTCTCTCTCTCTCTCTCTCTCTCTCTCTCTCTCTCTCTCTCTCTCTCTCTCTCTCTCTCTCTCTCTCTCTCTCTCTCTTCTCTCCTCTCCTCTCCTCTCTTCTCTCCTCTCTTCTTTCTTCTCACTTGATTATTTCTGTTAGAATTTCGGTTTAATGGAAAAGATATTAAAACCACCGTGTTTCGAGTGATGCTGCTAGAAGGCAGGCACCACCGGGAGGGCTGCAGTTAGTCTTATTGTTGTTAGTGCTTGTAGAGATGGCATCAAATGGGTCGTCGTATCTACGCGCTCAGGAATGGCTGTTTTATCGCATTTCGACGTTTGGTGTAGTTCATATTTCTCACGAACCCGAATTCTATGATGCTCGCGATTCCTTGTCTACAACAAAATCCCAGACACACTACACATGCCTGTCCGCCGTGAGACCTGTGCAGAATCACCATCCAACACGCCTGCGCCATACCATACAGACAGTCGCTAAATACTATACTACACACCCACAGCACACCATACACACACGCCCACAACAGACCCAATAGAAAGTCCTCCACGCCCTCGCACGCATAGTCTGATGTAGCTAATCAATACACGCCACGCTACTGGTGCTGCCCTCAGCCATCCCCCTTCCCTATCGTTCCTACCTCGAGGCCTCTCAGCCCCCCTTCAGTCCCCTTCAGTCCCTTCAGGCCCCTAAACAAGTCAGGAAGCATTTGTATCTGTGCTGTGGGGATAAAGGACGCTCCCTTCCCCTCCCTCCCTTGGCCCCCTCGGATTGCTTGGAGGGTTCGTCTGTAACATCTCCCCCGACGTGTTGATGGCTTTCAGAGGCAGTCATTGGGTCGTAATTGTTGTTTATTCGCTTCCGCTAGCCTTGGAATGCTTTCGTTTTCGCTAGCGCGTCTTTCTCGTCTATATGTAATTCGTACACAACCAACCGTAAGGAAGCAAAGCTCGATTTTTTGTAGCTGCAGGGGCCCTGTGATTAGTGGAACGACAGGTCGTAGGAGCTTCATCAGACCGTTATTCTGCCTACCCTTGGTCACTCTTATAGGATATGATGGCGGATAGCATGGTCCGTCAAATACGGGGGAGGGAGATAGAAAAAAGGACAAGGGGATAAATAGAAGGACAAGGGGATAAGTAGAGGAGGAGAGAGAAGAATATCTTTAAACGGCATTTAGGCGAGGCAGTATTGGCAGCGTCTGTCGTGTTTCGATCGTTATGATAGGGTAGTAAAAGTTGCTCCTCGGCTGTCCGTTTTTGGTGCTCGCGGACGCGCTTTTGCAGAAAGGGAAGATAACGGGATCAATTTCTCCATTGCAAGCTCATACGTTTGTGTACATTGTGAGTGTTGTTTTATTACAGGAACGCAAGCAGGGCGAGTGAGTTTGTTTGAACTCGGTTTCTACATTCGCCTTTTTTAGACGTTCATTTGTACTCATGCATTTTAACACGCGAATATTTGAACTGGGCACCGATAAAGCAAGAAACTAGTGGTTTGCTGAACATTCCCTTGCGGTCCGAACGACGGTTAAGACCTCGCGATATGCCCGCCTTCCATAAATCTGAAGGGATACTTTGCGCCTGTGTAAACAGCATGGACAGCAGTGTAATTCAGGAGGTGGTTTCATGTCAGGGATTTTTACGCTGTCAAATGTTAATATCATTCTTGTAAGGTGAGACTTGCTTTGTAATGAGAACCTTCTTGGATAAAAATCATTGTTGCTGCCATTGTTATATTTTTTGTTCTAATAGTAAAAAGAAAAATGTTATATATATATATATAATTGTTTTTAGTAAAAATAATTTTGTTATCAGTAATATTACTGTTGTTGATATGACCATCCTATATGATCTTGACCATATTAGGACATAGAAGATCAAGGTAATTAGCAGCTGATCATCCTCGCGTGATTCGCCGCCTCCCTCATCCCCAACCCTGCCTTCCTCCCCATCATCTTCCCTGTCCTATCTGCCTCTACACCACTCTGTGACTCCGCCCCCCTGCATGGACCCCAGCCGGGCCATCCCCCAGACTGGCCCCAGCTGGACCTCAGTTGGACATTCCAGTAGTGGCGACCCTAACTCAGGGATGTGAATGTGGGTATTGATTAATTGGTGTGGTCTGGTGGCGCACTCATGCAGTCATGCTTCTGTTTACATCATGAGGGCTCGGGGCGGCTGGCCCATTTTTCTACGGGAGACTTTTTTTTCTACGGGAATCAGTTCCACTGTCGTCTTTTTTCTATGGGAGTAAGTTTTATCTCTGGAGACCCAGTTCTCTTTGCTTGGTATATACTATCGTTTTTCCATCCGTGTTGATTCCACTATGGATAGCATGTTGGGCCCCGTGGATCCGAGGTGCCTTTGCATTGATTATCCTTACCTGAATGTAATTTCTTTAGGGATAATGAGACGGTGGCTGTATGTGTTAAGGAACCTGTTTTTCCTTGGGAAATGTAGGAAAAAATTGTTTTGTGTTCACGCCATGTGTCTGATTGTGTTCGTATTTATTAGTTAGTGTTACTGTTCGTTTTTCCAAGTTCCTTCCTCTATAAAACCCCGCTATGCTGCCCAGTTCACGCCAATTCTTCCCCCCACCTCATCCCTCCCCTCCCCTCTTTCCACCCCTCCCCTCCCCTCTCTTCTCCACAACCTAGTGCCATGCGAGCGCAGCATATTGATCAGCGTGTCCTGTTGTCCGTCATGCACTCTGGGTTGCCTTCGCTGCCTGTCCGCGCCTGCCCACCCCCACGCCTCCTGGCTCTAAGTGCCTTTGGTCAGTGGTCCTTCGGCACTTCTCCCCCCCCCCCCTCCCCTCTCGCCCCCTCCTTTCCCTCCTCGAAAACCTAGGTCTGAAGAGGAACCTTGGCTATAAGAGGGACACTGAAAATTATTTTGTTTATTATTGTTTTATTGTATGTTAGGGGGGGGGGGCTAAAGGGTTCATCCAAAAATAGAGGTTGGCGTTGGGATCAGCTGCTCTCCGCTGCGTTTCCTTTGTAATTGCTCTCTACTCCCATTCATCAGGAGCGCCAATTGTCATCGGGCATTTCAACTGCATCGTAATCACGCGGTTCATAAACCTTAATTATTTATAGAGTTAATGACGGGTGTTGCCGCACGTGCGCTGCAAAAATTGCTGATAATGAATATACTCGTCCGGTCTCCACTTCTACCCCCGACCCCGGTCATACTCATACTCCCACTCCCACTCCCACTCCCACTCCCACTCCCACTCCCACTCCCACTCCCACTCCCTGTTCTACACCCACCACCATTCCCTCTCCCTCTACCACTCCTACCCCCAATCCCACTCCCATTCCTATTCGTACTCTCATTCCCACCCCACTCCCCCTCCTACTCTTATAACTAATCCTAACCCTACTCCTATTTTCACTCCCACACCCACCCCAAACTCCCTCGCCGCCACCCAGGGCTAACTGTGGGCAATAATTACATCTTAATGGGCCGGGCGCCAGGAATTATCGTTGCTAAATTTGCAGGCTGGAGTCTTTTTAGGCGTTCGCAGCTCGCGGTGGGGCGTTGTGGCGGACGCTGGCAGTGGGAGGGAGGGGAAAGGGGGAGAGGAGAGAAAGAGGAAGATGATGTAGAATAATGATGATGGTAGGTAAGATAGGAAGAAGAGAGATAGATTTATGTGAAAAAGGTACTTTTAATGTAAATTACCCTTTCCGCTTTTTTAATCAGCCTACTCATCGCGTGCCTTTTTCATCTCGACCTCTTGACCTCCTCTTGTTCCTCCACTTTGTCCCTCGACGAGTGCATTGTTCGCCTTGCTGGCATTACTTGCAGAGAGTCTGAGTGAATGAGTACACCGTTATTGTGGCAGTTGCTCAATGACGTGTCGCGAAATGAGCAAGGAAGCGAATCTTGGTCGTGTGTGCTTTCTTGTCGTGTAGACGTGCGCGCCCGATGCATTCAGTGTACCCTGCGATGCGGGCGTAGCGTGCCGGGAGCCTGTGCTGAGTAGTCGAGTGAATAATTAAATGAAGACACCAGCTAACCCGGCAAGACCCTCCGCCTGCCTTCTCTACCTGCCTCCTTGGCCTGCCGTCTTTGCCTGCTTCCTGCCATTTCCTTCTCTGCTTGCTTGCTGTCCTTTGCTTCTCTACCTGCTTCCTGACCTTTCCTTCTCTGCCTGCTTCTTGTCCTTTCCTTCTCTATCTGCTTCCTATCCTTTCCTTCTCTACCTGTTTCCTACCCTTTCCTTCTCTATCTGCTTCCTGTCCTTTCCTTCTCTACCTGTTTCCTGCCCTTTCCTTCTCTATCTGCTTCCTGTCCTTTCCTTCTCTATCTGCTTCATGTCCTTTCCTTCTCTACCTGTTTCCTGCCCTTTCCTTCTCTGTCTGCCTCTTTTCCTTTCCTTCTCTGCCTGCTTCCTGTCCTTTCCTTCTCTGTCTGCCTCTTTTCCTTTCCTTCTCTGCCTGCTTCCTGTCCTTTCCTTCTCTGTCTGCCTCTTTTGCTTACTTCTTTTCTGTCTATTCTGCTTGTCTTCTCTTCCTGTACCCATATATATTTTTTTTCTGTGCGCCTTCTCTGCTGCCCTCCACTGCCTACCTCCTCCTCCGGCCTTCTCTGCTTGTTTCATCAACCTGCTTTATATTCTTCCCTACTTTGCTCGCCTTACTGCTTAGAAGTGGTATGGTGCTTCGGGTGGTGGCGAGAGAACGTGGCCCTGGCATGAACTGATGGTAGCGTGGTTGTGATGTGTGATGACGGTGGCAGTGGCGTCCTTGGTGTTGTTGGAGGTAACAGTGGTGGTGTTAGCGATGGCGGATAATAAAAGTAAGGAACTGGCATGACTGAAGGTGGTGGTGATGGTGCTTGTGGTGGAGTGTCGCTCTTGTGGATCGATGAGCTATGAATGAGACACGTTTTGAATGGACGCGCGGGCTCTGTGTGGATGAATGAGTGAAGGAATAATGGTAGTATTCGAGGTGAATGCACCTGTGTTTATGCTGTGAACACTCCGAGTGCCCGAGGCACAAAGACTCGAGGGGGCGAGTGCAGTTGCTTGCAGGTAAGCAAAGATAGAGAGAAGTTGGAGGGTCAGGACGAAGGGAGAGGGTCAGTCAGGGCGCTGGTTTTCTGAACGCCCGTGAAAGGCCGTCGGGGCGAGTTGTTTATCTTGGCAGGTGGGGGAGGCATGCGGATGCGTGATAAACCTCCACCGGTCATTAGTTATTGAAGAAAGAGAAAGAAGGAGCAAAGGACTGAAGAAAGGCGATAGCCTAAAAATAAGGATTTTTCTCCTCCTCCCCTGCCTACTCCTTCAGAATCCTCATTGCTCTTCCCAGTAGCGTGTATACGATATATACATGCCGCACTGTACATAAACTGCCAGCATTCGTGTGTATACCAAGTTACGCACGGATACATCACTCCTGTGCTGAGAGACGAACGTAAACATAACTCCTCCCTGTTGCCAGTGCCAACACTAAGCCACCTGCGTCCTAGGACATACACACGATTGTCTGTTGTCAGATCATATCTTGCAAATCCTTTTTTCTATAGGCGCTTCGTAGAGCAAAGGGATTAGGGGAAAGGTAATAGGGGAATGATAAACTTGAAAAGGGGAAGAAGAGACAAGGAAAGATGCAAGTGTGTTTGACAAGTGTATTTGCGTCATGAGTTCCCCGAGGGCTGTGACGTCGCCGGGGTCTTGAGAAGCTATTTGGTAATAGTGAATATCGTAAGGAGAGGAGAGAAGAGAGGGGTGGGTAAGGATGGTAAGGATATACAGTGAGATGGAGGAAGAGAAAACTTGAGTAGGAACACAGCGAAAATGGTAGAAGGAAATAACGAAGCAATTGAAAATACTTGTTTGCGAAGTGAATGACCTGGATCGAGGAGCGAGAGTGTACAAACAAAGTTAGTAAGAGGAAGAGAGAGAGAGAAAGAGTTGAGTGCGTGAGGGGGCGAACGTAGAAGAGCATGTTGTCAAGGGGACTCCCCCCCCCCCCCCAACTGCAAGAGTTGGAGAGTTCACGTCAGGTCGATTCACAAGAGGAATGGTTCATGACCCGCTGATGGACGGGGGGAGCTGGAGGGCCGCCGGCGAGAGGAAAGAGGAGGGCTGTCGAAGAGGGATTCAAGATGGCAGGTCGGATGCCGCTCGGGTGGCGACGAGGAGGGTCTTGGGGGTGGATGGGGAGGAGAGGAGAGGAGAGAAGGAAGTGAAGAAAGAAAGGAGAAGAGAAAAAAACTATGATAAGAGGAAGAGGAAGGTTGTAGATAATGCCTTTAAAGGAGAGGGGCGTTGGACGAGAGAGAAAAGTGGTCGAATCTGGTAGCCCGAGAAGAAATGGCTGGAGGTTGTGGGCGGCGTGGGACGAAAAGGTTCGAGACTACGGGCGGCGGAGGAGAAGGGGTTTGGAAGCGGGCAACCGAGGGGACAGGGCCTGGGGTGCGGATGCAGCCGATATCAAGTGGGGGAATCAGAGCGCCGGGGAAACGGGACATGTTGACAGAGACCAAAGGGGGAAAGAGGGGGATTGGGAGGAAGAAAAATGGGATTGGGAGGTTAAAAAAAGAGGGATTTGGGAGGTTGAGCAGAAAAAAAGATGAAGATGGGGCAGGGTTGACGAGGGAGAGAGGGAGGAGAGGACCGCTGGTTGTATGAATAATTTTTTGGTAACTTTGGGTTGATGCTTTCGATGGTGAGGTTAACATTTTGCTGTACTTAACCTCCCTTCCTATCATTTCTCGTTCTTTCTTATTTTCATTCTCGCCCCCCCCCCTTTTCTACATACTCATCTCCCCGTTCACGTCCACCCATTTCCCTTCCTCAAACAGCTCTCATTTTCTCTTCCCTCTCCTGACTCATTCTCGCTCGCACTCCCCTCCCCTGCCTTCTTCTCGCCTTCTTCCTCTACCACTCCCTCTCCCTTTTCCTCTTCCTCTTCTCCCACTATCTCTCCCTCTTCTTTTCTTTTTCTTCATATTCTTCTCAATCTCTCTCTCTCTCTCTCTCTCTCTCTCTCTCTCTCTCTCTCTCTCTCTCTCTCTCTCTCTCTCTGTCCGTCTCTCTCTCTCTCCCTCTCTCCATCCGTCTCTCTCTCTCTCTCTCTCTCTCTCTCTCTCACTCTCTTTCTCTCCCTCTCTCTCTCTCTCTCTCCCTCTCCCTCTCCCTCTCCCTCTCCCTCCCTCTCCCTTCCCTTCCCTTCCCTTCCCTTCCCTCCCCTCCCCTCCCTCGCCCTCTCCCTCTCCCTCTCCCTCTCCCTCTCCCTCTCCCTCTCCCTCTCCCTCTCCCTCCCCCTCCCTCTCCCTCCCTTTCCCTTTCCCTCTCCCTTTCCCCAGTCTTTTTCCCCACCCTCCGTATCTTGCCTGCCGGTCTCCTGGGACATAATATACTGCCGCCGCCTCCTCTGCAATAAAAGAAATCTTAAAGGATTGAAGCGACTCAGGGTTGATAATTGAAATCTGGATTGATAGGTGATTTGAGATAGACGAACGTGGTCGGGAGGAATGATGGAGGGAAGTGGAGGACCGTGGAGGGGTGGAGGGCTGGGGTAGGCGGGGAGAGGGAAGGGGTGAACAAACGTCTCGGAAATTGAAATAAAGATGGGAATGGGTTTATCCCCCCTCTCCCTTCCGCTACACCCTTTCTTCCCTTTCTTTCTCTATTTCTTTCTATTTCTCTCTATTTCTCTCTTGCTCTCTTGCTCTCTTGCTCTCGCTCTCTCGCTCTCTCTCTCTCTCTCTTTATCTCTTTCTCTTTCTCTCTCTCTCTTTCTCTGTCTCGCTCTCGCTCTCTCTCTCTCTCTCCCTCTCCTCCCTCCCTCCCTCCCTCCCTCCCTCCCTCCCCCCCTCCCTCTCCCTCCCCACTCTCCTCCCTTCTTCCCCTTTCTCCCTCTCGTTTCTCTCCTCCCTCCTCTCCTTTCCTTATATATCCTTTCTACTCCTCGCACCCCTCTTTCTCCTCTTCTCTCCTCTCTCCTCTTCTGTCTCATTGATCTTCCAGCTTCGCCACTCTCTTTCTCTCTCCCTCCCTCTCTCTATTTATCTATCTATCTATCCCTCCTTCCTCCCTTCCTATCCCCTCTCTCTCCTTCCCTCCCTCCCTCTGTCTCCCTCTTCGCTCTCTCCCACTCGGACAAGAAATAGGGTTTGGGTTTCGGAGCGGAGATTTGTGTTGTATCCTTTAGACGAGAATTAACGCAAATCTGGGCCGCACGACGAGGCCGGGGGGGGGGGGGTGACGAGGGGAGATGACAGAGGGAAGAAAAGAGGAATAGATTAGTGAGGGGGGTAGATTACCCCAGCGTCCCCTCTTTTTCTTTTGTTGGTTTCTTTAGCCCGACGTCCTGTGGTTAATGATTTCTTTTCTACCCCAATTTTTATTCTGACGATCGGAGCGGGTGGGGGAAGGGTTGACCTTTTAATTGGCAGTCGCTATGGTCAGCTAATTCGTGCTTAATTGCCAGTTCGGGTGATTAGACTCGTGGAATGCCGTAGGTCATCGTGTCCTTCGCATTTGCCTTTGGTAGGCTTGGGGGATGGGGAGGAGGAGGTGGTTACGTCATAGATTTCCCCGCGTTATCGATGGCTTTATTGGTTTTACGACGAAGGAAACGGGAGGTTTTACCCTTTGATTGCCTTAGTGGGAAAAGGTTGCCGTGGGGAAATTGTAGCCAGTGGGTGGGAAGGGGGGGGGCAGATTCCGGTCGCCCCGCCCTGTCGGACGTCGTCGGGTGCGGAAGGGAGGAAAATTCTGGCGTGGGGCGGTGGGTATTCCGCCAAGGAATACCCACCATTGCAATGCCCTTGGGTTCGTTGAGTTAGTGGAAGTCCGTGTGTTTGTTGTTTTGTTGTATGTTTCTGTCGCGGTGATTCTGCCTGCGGGATGGGCTGTCGTGCATTCTCTAATCGTTCGTCGTTGTGGTTTTGTTTTATTGTGGACGACCTTTCCGATTGGTGTGGGCCGCGCGGGTAGCATTGTATTGACTTCCCGCGGTTGTTGCCGTGGATCTGCTCGGGCAGGAGGTAAGGTCACGTGGGGGTCACCGTACAGAAGGTTATTTCCTGACCCTCGCCGGGGAGGCAAAAGCCAGCGCGTGACGTTGGGATTTTTTTTATCTTGTCACGACGACCTCTGGCTTCTTGGGGAAGTCTGCGGGACTGATTACACGTTGTTAATTGTGCTGCGGCGTTTTTATTTTGTATTCTTACTTAGAATGGGGTTTTGTTGGTACCGGGTAAACGGAGTGAAACTGCACTTTCCATATGTACGGGAATGATGGGGGGCTTCTGCTTACCTTTCCGTGGGCGCGCACGCTGCTTGGCCCTAACGATCACTCCCGAGTTCCTTGCAGGCGCCCTTTACGTCATGGCGGCGTGCGCGCTGCCTGTGTTTGCAGTGGCGGCTGAATGTGCATGGCCGGTCGCGCACGCCGTCCCGCCGCTGGTAATTGGCCGGTTATTGAATAGCCCCGAGGCTCGCATGCTTGCACACCATTTACGGCGTCAAGGTTGAGGCATAATGCCTGTACTTGCCTGTGTCCCGGACGCCCACGTGCATGACCGTTTCCTTCGCCCGAGGGCGGGCGCTGGAGCAGGAGGGCACGGCGGCCAACTGGGCAGGCTCGTGTGATGCCCAGGTTTATAGAGGGAGGAATTAGGCGTGTCGATGGGTATGGGCGTATTTAGTGGACGAAAAAGGGGCCGTAGGCCGGGGGGATAGAGGTCGATGCGGGGTCGATGGGAGGGAGGATGCGGGCGGCCGAGGAGAATGGAGAGGATTGACAATCTACGTCGGGCGGCGCCTCGCTGACTCTTGCGAAAGTTTTCGTGGGTGAAAACGTGACATTGTTCCTGATCCCCGGGAGGCAGGCAGGCAGGCAGGCAGGCGGAGGGAGGGGCTGGGGAAGGGGCTGAGGGAGGGGCGTTAGTGCAGGAAGGAAAGTGAAAGAGATTGGATTTGCTGTTGGACTGCGCGAAAATAAAGGTCAGAGATAGCAGTTAGCTGAAAGCAAAGGAGCAGCACACTTTGTCACTCTGAAGGCTGACGGAGATGATGCATGCAGCGGCTCAGTTGCAAACGGCGAGAGATGCGGACGAAGTTTGTAATCGGCGTTAGGGTGCGTTAGGGAGGAGGCGGGTGCGGGGCCGCTGGTGCGAAGGGTGAGCGTCGCCCGCCTCCCACCTGACACTTCCGCCGAGCAGGGCGTCGTGGCGACAGCTGAGGCTCCGACCAAGGTCTTTTTTTCGGCGACGCGAGCGAACGGGTCGGAGGAATACGATGTTTGGTCGCGGCGAGGAAGATGGAGGCGGAATAAACGCCACGAGAGCGCGGGAATGGCGGTGGCGAGGTCCTTTAGATTGTGGAAATGTTAGACGAGTATCGCCCTTATCCCTTCTCCCTCTGCCCCCTCCCCCTCCCCTTCCCCTTGAGCCTAGGGGTGGAGGTGCAGTATTACCGGCCGGACCTGCTCGGCTGTTTACACCCTCGCATTATGGCGGCGCAAGGCTCCAAACTTGTTCCTTTACATTTATCTATATCTATCTGTGTCTTTCTCCCCCCAGGCCTGTTCATTTATTCATTTTTCTTTTCTTTCGTTTTTTTTCCTTCACTGCTTGGTCCAAGCTTTACGTTTCTCTGCCCATTGTTGACGTTTTATTTAATTTCTCATGCCTTCTCTTTCCTTCCCTTTCTTCTCATTCCATTGCATTCCATCCCATCCTCTACTCCCCATTCTACCCATCCCATTCCACACTGCTTCATATGACCTCGTCTCTTTTTGTCATTCCATTCCATCCCATCCTCTCCTATTCTTTTGATTTCCATGCCTCCCCTTCCCTCCCATTCCATTTCGTCCTTTACGTCCCGTCCCATCCCATTCCATCCCATCCTTTCCGTCCCATCCCATTCCATCCTTTCCGTCCCGTCCGATCCCATCCTTTCCGTCCCGTCCCATCCCAATCCACCATTTCC
Organism: Penaeus vannamei; assembly: GCF_042767895.1. Classification (NCBI taxonomy): domain Eukaryota; kingdom Metazoa; phylum Arthropoda; class Malacostraca; order Decapoda; family Penaeidae; genus Penaeus; species Penaeus vannamei. Next base: position 18,187,376 of record NC_091565.1, read on the forward strand.
GTCCCGTCCCATCCCATCCTTTCCGTCCCGTCCCATCCCATCCCATCCCATTCCATTCCATCCTTTCCGTCCCGATCCATCTCGCTTCATTTTTTTCTTCCCAATTTCCCGATTCCATCCTCTCTTCCCCGCCCTACGTTCTCCATGTTCCCTTCCCTCTCGTACCCTCCCTCCTTTCGCTGGCAGAACGGTAATTGAAATTTCTGGCGTTATTGCAGGCACTTGACACATGCACAGGTCACGTCTCTTGCGCCGCTCGCTCCCTCGCTTTGCCTGGCACTGCCCCTCCCCCTCCGCCTCCCGCTCCTCCTCCCTCCCCCCTTGGCACTCTGCGTTATTGGCAAGGGTAATTGGAGTTATTTGTTGTCGGTGTGTAGTTGTTAGGAACAGCCTCTCATCTGAATGAAATTAGGCGGGTGTGTAAGGAGGGAAGCCCTCTGCGCTCGAGGCTGCCAGGCGGGAGGGGTCGGCCTGATTCATGGTGACGTTTCTGACGCGGACGCACACATGCACGTAGGTATAGGCGTAGATGTACACACACGCGGACACACTCGTACACACGAGCACGCAAACGCACACTCGCACACGCATACGCACACGTACACTCACACACGCATACGCACATTCACACACGCATACGCACACTCACACACGCATACGCATACGCAAACGCACATGTGATCGCTCATACACGCAAACGCACTCACACGCACACGCACACGCACACACACACGCACACACATACGCACACGCACACGCGCACACACACACACACACACACACACACACACACACACACACACACACACACACACACACACACACACACACACACACACACACACACACACACACACACACACACACACAGATCGTCTATCCCCGCCCCCATGCACTCCCACTCTCCCTCCCTCCCCTCCCTCCCCGCACTCCTCCTCCCCCACCAAACAAAAGCTTTAGGGGAAGCGCATGCCTCGACGGGGCAAGAAGGCAAGGATTGATGCAGCCGTAAACAGATCTATTTTTACCTTGGAAGTGATAGATGTGTGCATCCAACACGCGGCTCTCCCCCATGTTGACAGGCGGCGCACCGGTGGCGTGGGCGCGATCGCTGACTCCACCTGCAAGTGAGGGCGTGCGCGCTGGCCCTCATTTTTTGTATGTGGGGATGTTGGGAGCGGGCGACTGTCAGTGAGTGAGTGGGAGTGTGTATGAGTAAATGGGGGACTAAGTTTGTGTGTGTGAGTGAGAGAGTGAGTTAGAGAGTGGGCTAGTGAGTGAGCGAGAAAAAGAATGTAAGCGTGAGTGTGTGAGTGAATGGGAGAGTGAATGAGTGAGGGGAGGCAGCTTGGTTCAGGCTTTAGAGAAAAATGTTGTTTTTTATTTGATTTTGCTAGTTTATTTTATTTTATTTATTTTTTGTTCTGTTTTGTTTTTGTTTACGTGTGTCATAAGCTCGGTTTGTTTAGATCGCTTTCCCGCACGCAGCTGTTCGTGAATTGTAGTGTATTTTTTATCGAAATTGGCACGTTGAATCTGGGGTCTTCTAGTTCATGACGACCAAAAAGTGTGGTGATTGCCCTCGCTATGATGACTGTGATGGCAGTAATGATGATGATTCTGGTGATACAGTGACATCCACCATCACAAAATGGTGATACTAACTGATGATGATGTATGCGCATGTCGTTTTTTTTTATTCCTTATTGTTTATAGGAAAGACACGCTAGATTTTTGGGTAAAAAGGGAGATATTAGAGATGAAAGGAGGAATATTAGAAAGTGAAGAAGGAAAATGAAAGAATTGGTCGATAGCAAAAAAAAAAAAAAAAAAAAAAAAAGTAATGACAACGTCGGAAGTCTCTGGTTGGTGTTCGTTACCCGACGACCGTCCATTGTAATTGTAGTTCAGCGAGTCGTAAAGATGGTGGATGGTGATAATGAATAATAAGGATGGAAGGAGGGGGGGAGAGGATGATGATGGGGGGATGATGATGATGGGAGGGGTGAGAGAAGAATGAAGATGGGGAGAGAAGGATGATGATAGGAGGCAAGAAAAAAGGAGAATGGAAGGAGAGAGAGAGAGAGAGGGGGGGGGGGGGGGCTTGGGGATTTGGGTAGCGTTTTGGGGAGGAGAGTGGGATTGTTTGCTGTTGCAGTCCTTCCCGAACCTTGAAGCTGTTATTTCACCACCAGATGTAATTCTACCCGCCTGTGTGCGTGTGCGTTTGCGTGTACATGTGCGTATGTGTGCATGGGAGGTTCTGTGTTGTGATATTTACTAAATCTACACATGTTTATATCCCAAATTGTTTACACGAGGAGGACGCGGGATTCTGCCACATCTCTGTTTACATCCTTAATAAGATCGTGATTGTAGTCTCGGGAGCAGTTGAGTTTTATTGCTACCATTATCTCGCTCTGTTTATGTTTTAATCTTTTGTTTTGAGGCTTGTGGGTGTTGCATTAATTATGATGGAGACTTGTTTGGCGGGGACACGGACATATACAAGCAGAAAAATAGACAGGCAGACAAACAGACAGACAGACAGTAGCTCCCAATGTCTCGAATACAAAGGAAGGCCCTGGTTGTTGTTCTCATTTCAAGCAGTAGGTACAAGAACGACACAAGCATTAAAGCGTTTGAGGAGAAAAATGTTTCCTAAATACAGAGTTCCCTGGCATGGCATCCGGGGCAGAA
>NC_091565.1:18195075-18215075 GCF_042767895.1 Penaeus vannamei
GAGATATGTCCAAGGTTCTCGTCTGTGGAGCGTTTCGAACAAAGACTGTATACGTATATAGTCTTTGGTTTCGAAGCCCCAAGAGAGCATCCCTGAAGCACACACACTCCAGATTGCTCGCTTGCGTACCCGTAGACGGCCGTCCGGGTAACACGCTTGCCCGTCTACTCGTTGGCCGCAGATCAATACCGGGCCGTAGAAACATGGGCAGAGAGGAATCAATCGTCCATTTGGTGGTTAGGGCTGGCGGAAGCATTGCTCATCGTCCACGGCATTTACTCTCGTTCTTCTTCGCTGTTGTCTCTCTCTCTCTCTCTCTCTCTCTCTCTCTCTCTCTCTCTCTCTCTCTCTCTCTCTCTCTCTCTCTCTCTCTCTCTCTCTCTCCCTCCCTTCTCCTCTCTCTCCCTCTCCCTCCCTCTCCCTCTCCCTCTCCCTCTCCCTCGCTCTCTCCCCTCTCCCTCTCCTCTCCCCCTCTCCCTCCTCCCTCTCTCTCCTCTCTCTCTCTCTCCTCTCTCTCTCTCTCTCTCTCTCTCTCTCTCTCTCTCTCTCTCTCTCTCTCTCTCTCTCTCTCTCTCTCTCTCTCTCTCTCTCTCTCTCTCTCTCTCTCCTCTCTCCTCTCTCCCCCTCTCTCTCTCTTTCTCTTTCTCTTTCTCCTTCTCTCTCTCTCTCTCTCTCTCTCTCTCTCTCTCTCTCTCTCTCTCTCTCTCTCTCTCTCTCTCTCTCTCTCTCTATCTATCTATCTATCTATCTCTATCTCTATCTCTATCTCTATCTCTATCTCTATCTCTCTCTCTCTCTCTCTCTCTCTCTCTCTCTCTCTCTCTCTCTCTCTCTCTCTCTCTCTATCGGTCTCTCCTCTCTCTCTCCCTCTCTCCCTCTCTCCCTCTCTCCCTCTCTCCCTCTCTCCCTCTCTCCTCTCTCTCCTCTCTCCCTCTCTCTCTCTATCTCTCTCTCTCTCCCTCTCCTTTTTTCTCTCTCTCTCTCTCTCTCTCTCTCTCTCTCTCTCTCTCTCTCTCTCTCTCTCTCTCTCTCTCTCTCTCTATCTCTATCTCTATCTCTATCTCTATCTCTCTCTCTCTCTCTCGTTTCTTTTCGTATTTTTATCCTTTCATTTACTTGCAAGGAGATATTAAGGTGAAATGTCTTGTATTTATTGGTTTGTTTATCTCTCTTCATCCATTACGAGCCATTCCAGTGTCTAAAAGCCGTCGGAAGCGTCTGCAAATAACACTGACCATCAGCTACGTCGGCCGTGCTAATTAGACGCGAGGTAGGCCTAGCTCCCTCGGCAGCATGAATAAATAGGCCTATATTTCCAATTTTCCTTCCTCCGTCGGCATTGCTGTGGTGCGAGCTGGCTTCCCCTCATCCCCTCACCCCCCTCCTATCCCCTTTTCATTTCCCTCGGTCCACACCAAACCCTCACTATCATTCTATTGAATTATCCTCTCTAACCACGAGCCTTTAGCCATATTCGGTTTAGTCCTTATATGCATGTGCCGGTATGCCGTGTGTGGTCTTGCGTGTATGTATGTGTAGCTCATATATGCACAAATGACAAAAAACAACATAAATAATGGATTTTGGGGCCTTGTGTGGCATGTTTGTGTATTTGTGTATTTGTACCCAGTGCATGCGGTATGCTTGATGGTTACTGCGTATTTATAAAACACCGAACGAGATGTGATCGCGAACTCCTATTTAAGAGCGTAGGTTTTTGCTCGTGTATAAGGTATATCCTTTACCGGTGCAAGATGTACAGTTCGGTGTACACCATATGCTTACCTATGGACCCTCGGCGAGCCCGGGACGCATATACGGTCCGCTGAACATGTCAGAGCTAATTAGCATGCGGGCGGGCGGGATGGCTAGCGGGCGGGCGGGCGGGCGGGCGAGGGTAGCGGAGTATGCACCCGAAGAATTGATACTCCAGGCTGCCTGCGCGAGGGACGACTACACGCGTACACTGGTCACGTGATACGGATCCATATTCCTCGAACGGGAGTCTGTGGCCGAGTGAGTCTGTGAGGCTGGGTGAATCCGGTGAATCCTCGGATGATGAGATAATGAGGTAATGGGTGGAGGAGCGAATGCACGGAGTAATGAGCTGGACGGAGGGTAACTAAGCGTATGGGCGTATTGAGTTGAAGGAATGGATGCGCTGAATACTAAGCTAAACGGATGGGTAGACAAGCTTGTGAGATGAAGGGAAAGGGGAGTAGAGTGAATTGTTAAAGAAAAAATGTTTGACGGATGAGTAACCAGGCGAATAGCCCCATGAGTACGTACAAGTGGTGGGGGTGAAGCCATCCAAGTGCAGCGAAAGGGGAGAGATAGAGGCATTGTCTGTGCGACGCGGAGCAGCGCCGGGCGAGTGCAAGCAGGATTGAAGGCAAATAGAGGCCAGGCGAGAGCAGGCGAAGTGCGTGCGAATGGGGCTCGATAATAAGCCGGGTAATGAAATAATTATGAACGCGGAGGGATAATAAAGCGGGCGAATTTACGATACTGTGGCGCCGTTTACGATGGCGAGGGTCATTAGTCATAATTAGCCGGACCGTCTACGCGAGTCGGAGAAGTTGCTGCGCTGCTCTTTGCGCTGTTCTTGCTGCTGGCGGGGCTGCGCTTTTCATGCAGGCGGGGGAGGGGGGAAGGGGGAGGGAGGGAGGGGCATGCGGGTAATTACTTGCGGGATCAGGTTCAAGGAAGGCTGTAATTCCGGCGAGTGCTGTTGATACACGATGGCAGTGACGAGGTGATTAGCTACTCCTGGAGAGTGCTTGTGGCTGGTAAGTTGGCTGCTTCTCCCATATTCCATTCCCCACGCCATTCTGTCATTGCTTTTTCTTGTCTGTGTAATTCGTTTTTCTCTTTAAGTATATCCTTTCCGTTTTTCTCGCCGCCCGTCACTCTTTGATTCCCTCTCCTCCTTTTTCTCTAACCATTTCTCATCCGGCCCCTTCTCCCTCTTTTCCTCTTCCCTTCGCCTTTGCTTTCTCCCTCTTTTTCTCGTCCCTTCGCCTTTACCTTCTCCCCTTTTCTCCCTTCCCTTCTATTTTACCATGCCCTTTGTTCTCGTTCTTCTTCTTCCTTACCTTCTTTTTTATCTTTTCTATTTCCGTCGTGCGAACTTGAGCGAGCACAAACGGCGTGGATTGCACGGACGCAGATCATCCGTCCCGCCTTTTCCCCTTTCTTTCGTCGGCGAAATTCCCAGCCGTTTTAAACAAGCGTCCGGGCTCGGCCAACTCAGTTATGAATGAATGAAAATTTAACTAATTGGGCGTTCTCGTTGCGGCATAATGAACGTTTAATTGGTGGTGCACAGCCTGGCCGGGGCTGCAATGTTAACGACTATGTTGATGAAGGTCGTGTTACTGTGTCGTCTGCTGCGACAGCTGGCCACTCGGCGCTGCTACTGTGCTTTTCACGCCCACTTACAAATGCGAGTTGGGCTATTTTTTTGGCAGATGGTGTCCTTTTCCTGTTTTTATTCTTTTCGTATCATTACATTTTTCTGTCTGACTTTCTTATCACTGGTGCTTGTTCGCCTTTGTGTTGTTATCCTAAAAATCAAATAATTATTCTGCCACTCTTCACTATTGCGCATTCGTCTTTGTTTGAACTTCGTCCTCAGCTTCGTCGTCGTCGTCATCACCCTGCTCCTACTGCTCTACTATTGTATATCCTTCATGTTTATCACCTTTCCCATGACCGACAGTGTGCAGCGTGAAAAATAGCGGTCTTGCATTCCGGTGTCCTCATAGTACGTGATGAGAGTGACGGAGGAGCAGATGTTGGGGCGACGTGTAGCGGATCGCGGGCCATCGGGAGACTGTAGGAGTGGGCGGTCGTTGGGGCTCGATGATGCGGATCCGTCCCGCGCCCACTTGTCATCGTCTGCGGAGTTGTAGGGTGGGAAGTGTCGAGAAAAAATGGGCCGGTGACTCAGTATGCGAAGTGGGGAGAGAGGCAGTGGAAAGGAGTGAATGGCTTTGCTCGTCTGGTGTATGTTCTCTCTGTCGATGGTCTTGCCTTGTTTCTGTTCTCTTAGTGTGGGAAGGATTTAAAGCGAGATTAGCTGTAAATTATATGTAACGGAAATCGCTGGGAATGTCACAGCGAACTTTGCGCAGAGGTTCCACGCTTCTTGTTTCTGCAGCGTGAGTCATGAGATAAGATCAGCTTAGTGGTTCATGAGGCTGAAAGTGAGGTGTCTTGCGGAGGCGTGGAGGAGCTCCCACGACCTCGGAGGCAACGACTGACGAGCGTGTGACAGCTGGCGCTCAGATGCTGGCTTTGCCCTTGATCTGTGGTAATGAGTTTGTTAATGAGGGAGGAATTGTTTCTCGGTTTCTCAGTCTCTCTGTGTCCCAAGTCTCATTCTCTCCCCGGTTCTGACTGTTTCTGTGCTGTGTGGCTGTCAGTCTCTTTCATTCTTTCACGCTCTCATTTTCTATAACATTCCTCTTCTCTGCCCCCTCCTCCTACTCTTCCACATCCCCTTTCCTTCCTGCGAGCTTCCCCTCTCCAGAGATAAGCCGTCCGCCCTTCCCAATAGATTGGCTCTCCCCTCGACGCCCCGTGCAGTCCTCCTCCCCCAGAAGGCCCTCGGGAAGGCGCCGTCCGTCACCGCCAACTGCCCCCTCGTCCTTTATCGCCCATCTAGTAGCGGCCTCCCTCCCCCTCCTCCCTTTCCTTCCTACGTTAGATATGGTCGATAAGCTCCGTGTAATGACCGGCATTATGACCCTTACTCACATCCCCGGCGGTGACCTCCCTCCGGGCTCGTCCCCGCTCGCCGGCGATAGCCACTCACCCTTTCCCCTTCGGCCTCCCCTCGCCTCACCTCGCTCCCCCCTTCGCGAATATGGTTGATATCTCCCCATGGGTCGCTCTCGAGGAAATTCTCACGTTGTACCGACAGTCTTTTCGAGAGGGAGGAATGGCCTCTCCGGGGGGATTGTTTTGATGTTTTATGTTCCTTGGCGAGGGAGAGATTGATAAGGGACGGCGCTTTATGGGGGGAAACGGCAAGAAGACGGGGAAGAAGTACATTAAATGCGGCAAGAACAGCATGCGGTTACTTTGATTGGCGGAGGTTCTCTTGCGATGATGTTTTTTCACCTTCTGTCTTGCCTAACCCCTGCAGATCTCGGCCATTGTCTCGGGGGCGAGAAAGAGGTTGGTGGAGGGTCGGGTGAAAAATGAGGGGAAGTTTAATTGCCGGCTGACGAGGCGGAATTATGAGGTGTATTGTTCATGCCTGACGGCGGCGTCGTGACAGACAAGGGGGCTTGTTTTGGTTCTGTTTTCGTTTACCAAAATATGTCTGTGAATGTAAAATACCATATTAGGTATTTATTGTATATAGTAACTATTGTAAAGTTTTATACGCACACGAGACATGACACGCACATAGTTTCCTGTTATTCTCTACGCTGAGGAAACTAAGATTAACATAAGCTCCTTTTACTGGCGTGTTGAAGAGGCGGCCGAGTATCCTTGACGAAGAGCGGCTTCACGGGGCCCCGCTACGTGATCCTCGCTCTCGCCGCGGGCTTATCCTTCCCGGGCGTACGGAGCTTGGTGTTCCGCCCCGTCGCGCCCCTTAGGCCTCCTCAGCCGGCCGGAGTCGCTCGCGGCGAAGGTCCTCTCCCGGGTTCAAGGGAATCCGCATCAGCTGTGGGTGATTTTTTTTTGTTTTGTTTTGTTTTTTTTTTTGCTTTAGGACTATTTTTAAAGATTTAAGTATAAAATGCTTATGATTACTTTTATTACTGTTGCTTCGGTATTATATTTTTATTATTATTACGTTTTGTTTTTTGCTGTCTATCTCTATTTGCATCACCACCAACAGCAAAAACAGCAACAAATATAAATGAACTTCAGCATGTTTATTTATTATCAGCAGCAGATTTTTGCCGTTTTCCAATATTTGTTATTCATTTGCTATTCATAAGTGGCTGTATTGACCTCCCGACGGCACCGTTTCTCCCACTTCTACGAAGGCTTACTCAACGACGGCGCTGGGGCGGGCGGCACACGGTTCTCATCCGAGGACACGCGGGGTTAAGCTGCTCTAATACACGACAGCAACCGTGTCCGTAATTAGCCCAGGGCGTGTAGCTGGGGGAGTCGTGCCCGCGCGTACCTCTCGTCGTCTGTGGAAATAGCTTTATTGTAATGCTTGGCCGACCCTTGTCTGGAGTCTTCCTGCTATTATTGGTGACTTTTATTCTTATTCTTGTTATTTGTTTTTGTTCATCATCTCCCCTTCTTCCTCCGTGTCTTTTTCCTCCTTCTCTTCCTTCTTTTTCTTCTCCTCCTACTGCTACTCCTCTTCCTCCTCCTCCTCCTCCTCCTCCTCCTCCTCCTACTCTTCTTCTTCCTCCTCTGATAGTTTTTCTCCTACCTTCTATTTAATTTTTTACCTATTTTGCTTTTGTTTTCACCTGTTTCTTATTAGTCTACACGTGTTTCCACTTCTTTTTTCACAATCCCTTTTTAGCTTTTTTCACAGCTTTTTTCTCCCTTGCTGGCTTCTTTTCCTTGATCCCCCTCTTAACTTCGGCCTTCCCCGTCCTACCCTTTTCCTCATTCATTTTCTTGAGAATTTCCCCTTTCCGCTCCCCGTCTCACCCCCCCCTGGTCTCACCCCCCTTCACTCACTCTTCGCCCCCCCCCCCTCTTGCGGAATAGGAATAACACATGAAGAGCACGCTCGAGTTACCAACAGATCCGTCACTCGGGGAAAAGAGATTGAAAAAAAGAACAAGATGAGAAATGCCCTTCCCCCTCCCCCCAAAAAAGAAAATAGTAATAATAAATAATAAAATATTAATAATAAAATAAAATGCGTGTATTGCCGACTCATGGTGGTCGTTTAAGCTGTGGCGTGCGACGTTGCATGATGTGATGGGATTAAGCTGTGGCACTGCTGGGGTTTGAAAGAGTGCATGATTTATCTCTGGACTCGGGAGATACTGGCCGGTCCAATGCGGGTCTGCTGCTTCTGTCTGTTTTACGACGGGGAAATCCTTTTATTTATTTGTATTTGTATGTATTTTTTTCGTTTATGGATCGATGGATGTCATTAGATATGTGTATCCTGGATTTTGTTCTTGTTTCTCTGTTGTTTTTTGTTTACTTGTTTTTTGCTAGAGTGGGGAATGGTTGGGTAAGGCGGGAGGAGTGCGGGTGGTATGTCTGCTGCTCCTGTTGTACGGCTTCATAAAGCCATCTTTTCACATTCCACAGCATAGCAGCCTCGAATCACAGTCGCCTCTTGCTACCTTTGTTTCATTTTATTCGGCGCGCTCTCGTAGGCAAGCATAGTCTGGATTGCGTACAACTTCGTAAATCACCTTTTTCCCCCACGCCTTTGAAGTGAGCCGCGCCGAGCCATCTGTCAGTCTCCGCGTCCTCGTGCGTGCCGTGTGGCCGCTCGCATTCCGCCTTCCTCAATAAAGCAACGTGGCAGACATATGACACGTTATACCTTTGTGTTTGAGATGACAAGAGACACGAGCCAGCTGCCGTGTGCCGCCGCCAGCCGAGGGGAGGCCGAGAGGAGGCCGAGGGGAGGCCGGGAGGATGGCGAGGGGAGAGCCACAGCATAGCAGCCGTCTCGTGCGAGCCACAGGGCGCTGGTGCTTCACTCGGGGGCGGCTGAAGCGGAGGGATCTCCCGGTGCACGCGCTGCTTCTCGGGTTTCAAAATACTGCGACGCTGTCTGTGTACACAGGCCTATTTCTCATTCTCTTCTGTATCTTCCTGCTATCCTTTTTCCTTTCCTATTTTCCATCTGTCTTTTTCGTTTCTTTCTTTCTTTCTTTCTTTCTTTCTTTCTTTCTTTCTTCACTCTCATTGTCTATTCCTCTTCTGATATACATTTTGTTTGATTTGCCTGGTGTATTCCACACAGCTGCCTCATTTATTCCTGACGAAGAAATACTCTTTAAATTCTACTGCTCTCCCTTCGTGTGTGTAAAAGTGTTTGCCTTTGTTTCTCTTTCCTGTAAATTCCTTCGGTCCTCAGCCTTTCCCCTTTCGCTTTCTGACATTTCAGCGCTCCCTCTTCCCGGTCTGGCGGCGGCTACCTTTGCTCTTTGTTTGTATGTCGGTTTTATTAGTTTCTCTTCCTCCTCCTATGTCAGTCTGTCTCCCACTCACCCTCCCTTTCCATCTCTCTCCTCCCAACCTTTCTCACTTTCCCTTTTTCTCCTTCCCCCTCCCTTTCCCTTTCCCTCCTTTTCTCTCCCTTTCCCTGTTCCTCCACCCCCCTTCCTTTTGCTCTCCTTTCTTCCTCCCTCCCTACTACCCTCTCTCTCCCTCCTTTCCTCCTTCCTCCCTCCCTCCTTCCCTCTCCCCTCTCTTTCCTCCACTACCCCTCCTCCCCTACTCCTCTCTCCCCTCTCTTTCCTCCCCTTCCCCCCCTCTCCCCTCTCTTTCCTCCCCTTCCCCTCCCTCTCCCCTCTCGTTCCTCTCCTATCCCCCTCTCCCCTCTCTTTCCTCCCCTTCCCCTCCTTCTCCCCTCTCGTTCCTCTCCTATCCCTCTCTCCCTTCTGCTCTCCCTCTCTATCGCAGGTTTGAAAGGTTATAAGGAAGACATTTTAAACAAGGGGGAAGCGAGCAAGCGAGTAAGACCAATGAAGGATATGATTTAGCGTAGCGAAGCAAGGGTGAACAAGACCAACGAGGAGATTGAAAATTGCATCGTTAATAAAGGGTTAACGAGGCCAATGGGAGATTTAATGCTTTAATGAGTTAATAAGGGCCGGCGAGGAATCCCGCGTTTCGTCGCGAGGGGAAGAAGCCACAGCACGGGGACGGAGCAAATCCCTTTTATGTCCGTAGTGGATGCGAAGCCAGCAGCAGGTATTAAGCGTCCGAGTGTCTGGGAAGGCAATTATAAAGAGTTAAGCCGTTGGGCAGAAGAGGTCGGGTTACCTGCCTACTTACACACTCTCGCACTCACTCACACTCGCACAAAGAGGTGGTAGAAAAAAAAGAAAGTGGGGTGGCCGTAATCCATCGGAACCCGCAGGAGCTGAAAAAAGGAAGTAGATGACGAAAAATAAATATATATAAAGGATTTGATTTACAATACCTACTACACAATCTTGCCCAATCCTGGCCACCAATCCCCCTTGTGTTCAGCACCGACAATGTAGACAAACACGCACATTAATCCCCTATAAGCTAATACTGCTCGTCTAACACATACGGGACCCCCCTCCCCCTCATCCACAAGACCTCCCCCGGTCGACCCCCTGCTGTTCCTCGTACTCACGCCTTCATTCATAGACTGCCTGACAGTAACGGCAGAGTTACCAATTCGTCGATTACCAGACGCGTCATTCCACGAGCATATGCCGGGTAGCGTGAGGCCGACCGTGCATTTTAGATGTGCTGCCGCGTGTGTTTTATAGAGCGCGTCGCCCACCTCCATCGATTTCGTTTTAATCAGCGGCTATTAAAAGGCAATAAATTATTGGCTGAGGTGGCCTGCTTGTCAATAAGTGATCGCATACCAGCATAACGGGTTGCGTACTCAGGGCGGCTCGCACAGGAGCCAGCTGTCACCCCATCAATGGCTCATCCTCAATCAGGCCCTCAGGGTAAAATACCACACACATTTATGATCTCGGGGCTTTATTATCTCCTCGTTCGACTCAATCGAGCCTGGTTTGTCCGTATGTTTTTTTCTTTCTTTCTTTTTTGTTTTTTTCTCCATATTTTATTCATCGGCATATTTCTTTGTCGTTCCTCTACTCTTTTCCTCCTCCGTCGTCTTTCTCCTTCGCTCCCTCATCCTCTTTCTCTACCTATCGTCATATTTATTCCCTCCGTCTTCCGTCCAGTGTGGAATTTATTTGATTGTCTTTTAAACCTTATCGCCTCGTCCCCGCTGCAGAATGGATGCACGGCCGGCGACCCCACGTTTATGTTCATTTATTCACGCCCGTGACCTTTCCCCGGTTTAGGGAACGCTATTTCTGGGAGGTCTCTGTCCCTTCAGTTTCCTTGCGTTCATTTTAGTTCTGCACTTTTCTTTGTCCTTTTCTTACCACTGTCCTTCTCTGTTCATCTAGCCGTTCGATGTTATCAGCCGGCTGGGTGCCGTCTTTCGCTACAGCTTGATTTTTTTTTGCTTGAGGGGACTGGCGTTTCTTTGTGCTTCGGCTCATTAGCATGCCACCAACCCCTTTGTGATTCAGTTCATTATCATGACTCGAACCTCTTGCTCCCCGTCCTCCCCACCCACCCACACCTCGCTAATTCTTCTCTTCCCTTGGTTCTACCCTATTTGTTATATAGTATATACAGGAATACATTCTCTCTCTCTCTCTCTCTCTCTCTCTCTCTCTCTCTCTCTCTCTCTCTCTCTCTCTCTCTCTCTCTCTCTCTCCCTCCCTCCCCTCCCTCCCTCCCTCCCTCCCTCCCTCTCTCTCTCTCTCTCTCTCTCTCTCTCTCTCTCTCTCTCTCTCTCTCTCTCTCTCTCTCTCTCTCTCCCTCTCTCCCTCTCTCCCTCTCTCTCCCTCCCTCCCTCCCTCCCTCCCTCTCTCCCTCCTCTCTCTCTCTCTCTCTCTCTCTCTCTCTCTCTCTCTCTCTCTCTCTCTCTCTCTCTCTCTCTCTCTCTCTCTCTCTCTCTCTCTCTCTTTCTCCCCCTCCTTTTTGCATTCTTAACGCAAGCCTCGTACCTCCTGACCCCCGCGAACAGTACTCCGTGTACTCAGACCTCTCGTACAGTCCTTGATGTACACGAGCAGCCATCTTAGAGCTCTTGAGAAACCACTTCCCTCCCACCTGGACGTCCACACACCCAGGCCTTTGTGCGTGTGTTTGTCGCCGCGTCAGCAGCTGCCTCGCACGCACCGCTCCTCGGGCCGGGGAGACGCCGGGCAGATGATGCGAAGGCTATTTGTTCGTGCGCTCCGGTGACGCGAGACCGTGGCGGGTATTTATGGCGTTCGAGATTTGTAATTTTGTTTGTTTATTGACTTATTTATTCTTTTTCATTTTTTTTCTGTGCTCTGGTTGACGGAAGTGGTTATAATGCAAGTAGACGTTACCGAGGATTTTGAAGGCCGCCTGGTCTATTTATTCCTCACACCATTTCCGCGCTCCAGCTGATGCGAAGTACATGCAAGACGAGTAGACGCCCCGAGGGTCGCGAAGGCCGTCTCGTCGCGGCGTCCTCCCTACGCCGTCGTCTCGCTACGTCGTCTCACTCACCAACGGCGTTTACGCGGCGCCGACAACCTCCGCGTCACTTGTCATTTCCAAAGTGCTCTCTCATCCACCTCGGCCGCCAGCTGCTCCACACGCCTGTCATCTCTACATTTCCTCCTCCTTAGCATGCCACGCTGAGAAACCGTGAAGATGTCAAGGGAGATCGGGTTGCCTATGCCGAACACCCCGAGGTCCCCTGTTCTCCTTTTTTATTCGTTTTGTGTTATTTTTGTTCCTTTCGTCGTTATATGATGCGTCGTAGTGCCAGATCAGAGGAAAGGCTTTGTTATTTTATTTATTTTTATTTTCTTGCTTAAGCCTAACTTTACAAACGTCGACGCCTGTAATGGAGTTATTCAGGTCGAATGCCGAGCTGTGATGAGGCAATAATGACTAAAAATAATCTTAAGTAAATGAGCACGTGATGTAGTTGGCAGTATCCAAGGTTAGGAGGAGATTCATTTCACTTTTGAAATTAGCTTTTAAGAAAGTTAGATATATTTAAGAACAAAAGAAGAGGAGGAGGGGAGAGGTTAAAAGAGGCCAAGTAGGAAACTACGAGAACGCAACTCCTCCCTGCGTAGACTGCGTGCGTGTCTGGGTGCGTTCGTGAGTTTGTTAGCGAGAGGCAGTAACTGCGGGGCACGCGCAGGGACGGCTAATGAGCCTCGGTGTGTGTATAATCCTCGAGCTCAGTGTTTGTTAAACCTTCCTCTCGGTTATGAACAACATGCCTTAATATTTTGATCTCTTCTCCATCAGTTATCGTTCCCTTCCTCCCCCTCCCACCCTCCTCAGTCATTTACCTTTCTCTTCTTCCCACCTGGCCGCCGCCAAGGGTAAACCTGTGCACGTGAAATGGCAGGTAACTCGACTTTTTTGCGTTTCTAAAGTTAGCCCAACCGCGAGCGACAGCGTTCCCGCTCTCGGACGCAAAGGCATGCAAGGCGAGAGCGCGGCGAACTCGTTGGAAATACTGCGGAGCGGATAAGCTAAGTGATGATAATGTGGTGTTTGTCTGATTGCATCGTGCTGTGTATATTTTATTGGCGGTTTTCATAGTCGACGTCGGCGGGTTTGTTTTGAGAATTCGGAACGTGAATAATTCTAGAGCAGTGTCGTCGCCCGTGTCCTTCCGAGAGCGGTCTCGTACGGAGGACTTTCGGGCCATTGCGCAGGATGGGCGAGGTTATAAACACGAGAGTTCTGCCTGCGCCGACACACGCGCTGCACTGTTGTCCCTGCCTCGCCGAGGGACTTTCAATTTTCATGAGCTTTCAGGGAGAATTCTGGCAAAGTTTTAGCTAGCGAGTGGCACAGTGAGTCGCTTCTTTACTAGTTGTTTCGTGTACCGGGCCCCTCTCCCGGTACTCTGTACGCCACGCGAACTCTTCACATAACAAGAGCGGCAGCAGTATTTGCAAAAGCGGAAACAACAACAGCAACATAGTGGCTGCTCGCGCGCATTTTATTTTGTGGCAGCCCCCCCATGGCCGTGTTGTGCGGTGCACCGTGCCAACACCCGCTGCCAGAAGCATGCACGGATGAGGACGCGGGGAAGGAGGAGGAAGGGGAGGGGGAAGCGGGTTTCAAAGGAAGGTCACGAGAAGCTGCAACCATATGTGAGAATCCACGTGTGTCGCTGGGTAGGACTAGCATTCGAAGCGAAGTAGACTTTGTCCCAGTTATTTTAATGCATGAAAGGATATTATTGGGCATTCGTTAAAAAAGGCTTGGCAGCTCATACATAGACATCTCTTCCACAAATAGCACAGTTTGCAAACATCAGTAGGGTGGATTGATAAAAATCTATTTTTTCCGCGTTGTAAGCTGCAGTCAGAATGGCACACTCTTTATTTTTAGAACCCTTGCGGCTTTTGCAGATCAAACAGCTACCGTCTTAAGGTGCTACGCCGAGACATAAAAACAGAGCTGCAGCGCCTGACAGATGTACATTCTTTGAGTGTCTCGAGTGCCAGCTGAGAGAGAGAGAGAGAGAGAGAAAGAAAGAGAATGAGAGAGAGAAAGAAAGAGAAAGAGAGAGAGAGAGAGAAAGAAAGAGAAAGAGAGAGAGGGAGGGAGGGAGGGAGGGAGGAGGGAGGGGGGGAGAAAAAGTATGAGGAGGGAGAGAGGGAGAGGGAGAAAAGAGGAAAGAAAAAGAGAAAAATAGAGTGTGAGAAGGGGGGGAAGACAGGGAGAGGTGAGAGGCAGACACAGACAGATACCACCAGGCTTAAGACATTTTCCCTCTTCGGCCGTCCTGCGCACACCCGTTTCATTGTCTTTCCTTCTGCCGCAGCCTTCCTCCCCGTCCTTTTCCTCCTGCGCCTAGCCAGGTTTAAGGCGAGAGCCGAGTTTTAGTACTGGAGGAGGGGGGGGGTGAGAAAGGGATGGTGGAGGCGATTAAATTCCCTACAAAATTAGAGGCTTTTCGTTTCCTCCGGCTTCCTCGGCCACGCGGAAATTAGAGGCGTGTTTTGTCTTCCTTGCGAGGAGGTTAAGGGAGAAGTCGGGAGGGGGAGGGGGAGGGAGAGGGAGGGGGGTGTTAACGAGAAGAGGAAGAAGAGGAAGGGAAATGAATGGTATGGGAGGTGGTTGGGGTTGGGCGAGAGGGAGGGGGAGGGGAGTAAGGCATGGGGAGGGGTAAGGGAGGTAGGACATTAGCAGACGGGTTTAAAAGGGTAGCGGAAAGGCGCTCCACGTGTGAGCTGAGGAAATAACGTAGGCCGCAGGAGACAGAGATGGGGAGTTAGAAGGGCCGTGTGAGTGAACAACAGACATATTGAGATAGTTGTTGGTTATTTATTTATTTTTTTTCATTATCATATGGGCCTTGGTTGCAGAGGGGGGGGGGGGGAGGCGATTGGTCATCTTAGAATCGCAAGTCAGGTCAGTCTTATTGAGTATAATTGCGGTCATATCCCCCCCCCCCCTCTTCCCGCGTCCACGATGTCAGCCGCCAGACATGGGTGTGGTCAGACTCACTCCGCCCACACTTGCACGCCACACCCCTTCTGTGTTTGTTCGTTTCGTGTGGGCGCGACGTAGATGGTGTGAACTGGAGAAAAACAAAACTTAAAAGGGTCTATTCTTCGTTTATTTTTGTCCATATCTATTTGCCTTGCCGTTAAAGTGTTAGGGTGTGCGTGTGTGCGTGTGTTTGCATGTTCTATACGTGTGTGAATGTGTACATCGATGAGATTCCGTTGCCTCACCCTCGCGTGATAGATTCCCCGCGGTGTCTTCCTCGCCAGCGCGGACAGTTGTATTCGCCGTTATATTTTCTCCCTTCGACGACCTTTTTTGTCCCTCCACGTCAGCCTTGAGGCGCATTGATAATGTGCAACAAAGACCTATTGTTGTGCCAGGCTTCGGGCGCTCGACCCCTTCCCCTGCCCTCCCCTTCCACCTCCCCCGCCCTCCCCCTCCCTCCTCCCCCGCCCTCCCCCTCCCTCCTCCCCACTCGACTCTCACGCCCCCTTTACGGCGTCTATCCATCACATGCCTGTCGAATTTTTGGCCCTCCGCGCGTGCCTTCGCCACGTGTGTTGTGTGCCTCCCTTTCGCTCCCCCGTTTCCTGCCCTCCCTGGTGTCCTTGCCCCCCACTACCCAGGCACGTGACAGCCTGCTCTTGGCTCGCGTGCCTGTCTGTCAATTTGATGGTTTATTTATTAATTTGCTGATGTTGCCTCTAATGACTCCCGCTTTACTACCCGCTCACCCCCTCCCCTATCTCAACGTTCCTCATAACCCTCCCTGCCCCAACCCCCACGTAGCTCCTTCCCTTATATCTTCCCTCTCTTACTCTCCCTCTCCATCCCCTTCCCTCTTTCCTTCTCTTTCTCCCTCTTCCTTTCCCCATCCATGTTGTTCCTCTCCTTACCTCCTTTTCGGCTGTGTGTCTGTTCCTCTTCGCCGGCTTCTACCTGCCCCGGACAATGGTTTGGTGACGAGCTATAACCCGAGGCCCGGGCAGGGACCCTTGGCATTGGGCGGCCTGTCCTAGGACCTCGATGACCTTCGTTCTCCAGACGTTGGCCGCCGCGTGTTCTGTGGACCCATTCATCTTCCTTGGCCGCGTGCTTCATCTGGGCGAGTCTCGGCGGTTTTAGGGGCACTCAGTATTATTGGTCGTTAATGTTTTCCCGTTCTTTCCAAAATTCGATTGTTTCCCAGGGTTTATCTCTTCGTTGTAGGATCTCATCATCGCTTTTGCATATTTTTCTCCCGTGTCGAGATTCTCCTAGTGGCGCGATGTATTTTAGCTTTTTATTTATTCATTTATTTTTGCTTTACAAGATCATTATTTTCTGGTTGTTAAGGACCTTCATATTTTTCTAGGATTTTTTTTCCCCGCTTAACCTTTGAGAGTCTTAAAAATATATCGCCTTAGGTCTTTTTTTGGGGGGGCTCATGCATGTTTCCTTTCTCCCCTTTCTTTGCTTCTTTTTGCATTAATTTCGGTACACTAGTACAGGTATACGCTCCTTCAGCTATACACACACGCATACACCTACATTCACAGCATTACCCTCTTCCTTTTTTCTCTTTTGAGTTTACGTTCCTTTGTTTGAGTGGCCGGCGTTTCCTATCCTCCCTCCTCCTCCTCCTCCCCTCCTTCCCCGCGTTTTTATCCTCTCCTCCTCTCCTCGCATTCTTCCTCTCTCGCCCGCACGTCTTTTCATCTAAAGTTAGACATCCCCTCATTTCGACCCTCTTCCCTGGCTCCACTCTTTATCTTTTATGGTCCCTCCCTTCCGTTCGTCGATCTCACTGCCCCCCCTCCTCCCTTTTGTCTCTTGTTTCTTCTTTATTATCTTCGTATTTTCACATTCCCCGTTTTCTTTCGTGTCGAAGGTATTGGGCTAGAATGATTCCTCCCTGTCTTTCACCCCTTAGACCAGTCTGATTTTTCCCCCTTGTGTTTCGTCTTCCTCGAGATTTTCCCTGAGAATACAGTGGATGTCGAGGAAGGTGAGATAACTGAGGCGAAAAAAATAAAAGAAAAATTGAGGTTATGCTTTTTTTTTGAGGGGTGAGGGGTGAGGGGAGGGGATATTGGAACGACCGAGACAAGACATGGACCATGGGGGTTTGGGGAGAGGGGAGACATAGAGGATGGGGTGGAGAGAGTGGCGGAGGGAGAGGAGAGGAAGGGGACGGGGAAGCGAGGGTAAGAGGGGGAGGGGAAGGGAGGGGAGAGGTGGGGCAAGGGCATCACTGTCGTGGCTCAGAGAGGAAATGAGACCCATCTGCCCCGGAATGTTGTGCTGCTGAGACTGGCCGACACGCGACACTATTTCCAAGAGTCCCTTCTTCTTTTTCTTCTTTTTTCCTTTTTTCCTAGGTTTGTCCTTTTCTTTTTTATCATTAGTTTCCTCCTCTTCGTGTCCATCTGTTTTCTGTTGATGTTATTTTCTTCATTTCCCCCCCACATATTTTCTGCGCTGTCCTACTTTTTTATTTTATTTTCCTTCTATTTTCTCTCCTCTTCTACACCGTATTGCTTTTCACATGTTCTCTTCCTCTTTGTCCTCTTTTCCCCCTCTTCAACTTAGGGTCTGGGTACACAGAGGTGGTACTCGCAGCCATGGAGGATAGAGCATGAAGGAGAGGATTGTGTGAGGAGGAGGGGAAAGGGGAGGCAAAGGAGGACGAGGGAGGATTGTGTGAGGAGGAGGGGGAGAGGGAAGCGAAGGAGGACGAGGGAGGATTGTGTGGGGGAGAGGGGGAGGGGTGAGGCGAAGGCGAAAGAGGAGGAGGAGGTGAGGATTGTGTGGGGGGGAATGGGGAGGAGGGAAAGCGGGGGAGAGCTTCAGGCGAAGGGACGGGGCGGGGAAGAGGTTTGTGTGAGGGGAAGAGGGGTAGGAAGGAGGATTGGGAGAGGGGTAGAGTGGAGGGTGACGGGTATGGGGAGGGGAGGTCAGTGGCTGCCGAAATACCACAATGAAGAGCAAGATTGAGTGGGCCGAATTTCCTGCTTTTCCTGCATTTACGGCGAAAGGGAAGTGTGTGTGTTTGCCTGTGTGTAGGAGAAGTGGGGCGGATTGGTAGGTGTGAAGAGGAGGGGAAGGGAGAGATGGGAAAATGCCTTAAATGAAACAGATAAATAAAAGGGCGGTTCTTAAATGGCGTAAACAAAAAGATGAAAGAAAAGAAGATATAAATGGACGGTCAGACACAGCAGACGGCAGTATACATAAAGAGAGAGAGAGATGGCGAGGAGAGAGGTAAGAGTATTGGGGGTGGATCGGGGGTGCGCGGAGAGGAGTGACAACGTCTGTATATTGTGAAAGGAAGGAAGTAAAGACGGTGGAAACGAGGGGTGGGGGTGGAACGGAAGAGGAAGGAGGAAAAGGACAGGATTGAGTGGTGGGGGAAGGAATATTAGGGGCAGGATTGGGAGGAGGGGGGAGGGGAGAAGGGGAGAGGGGCAGGGTGGAGAGAAGGGGGCGTGATATACAAGGACGCCGCCATCCCGGTCTTATAAATGTCGCTTTATCCCACCCGGAAGGAGGGAAGATACTCTGGAATTTGTGACTCCTGCAAATATCCATGGGGCACCGCCACCCCCCACCCCCCTCGCCCGCCTTCCCTGTCAGATAAAGAAGGGAAGAGAAAAGGGGGGGCGAAGAAGAGAATAGGGGATGGGGAGTAGAAAGCAGAACGAATAGAGGCGACCGCGGGAAAGAGTGGTGTTGATAGTGTTGCATGATATGACCACTTTGTCCCGCCTTGATTGCAGGGAGGAAATCTAGTACCCAGATTGGGAAGGAACGGGGGTTCTGCCACACACAAACGGGTCGTGCGGAAACTGCTCGCCTTTATATCTTGTTTCTCTTATCTTCACGAGTTCGCAGTTTTTACTTGCATTTTCAGCGAATTGCGTCACTGTGTTGATAACTGTACAACAAGATGACAGCGCACGCCATTTACTTGCCGTTGGATTTCGTTTAGTCACGCTTCTTGCGAAACATTTATGGGTCCATTCCACTGCCGCGCTAATAGATGTAGGGTGTACGATGCAGTGAGCGCAAATTTACGGATAACATTTTAGGCCGAGACGTCTTATGGCTGGGATCCATTGTGGTCGAGATTTATCTTTTCATTACCCCGACCTTTGGCAGTTATGCTCCGTGAGGGGACGCCAGCTGCGGGGGAGGCAGGGGGAGAGGGGTACTCAGGCCTGCACCCAAGGATACGCGCGCGTGTGTGTGCTTTCTTGCATGTGTTTGTGCCCCTATGCACTCGTGTATTTGTTGTACCATTGCTAGGTTCTATATGTTTGGATGTCTTGTGTGGTTTCTTGTTTGTCTAAGCCTGAATCTCTCTTATATGTAAGATGTCTTAGTTTTCCCTTCTTCAGTTGAGGCAATCCTTATCTTTTATTCCATCTCTTTTCATTTTGTGGCCCATTCTGTACTTGTCTGTCTGACCATCTACTATTTCAAACTGCTTTTTTATGTTTGTCTGTCGGTGTGTCTGTCTGTCTGTCTTGAAGCGTGTAAAGCAAGAGCTGTTGTTATTACCCCTCTCCCCCCTGTTGGCTTCTTCGCGCATGGACATTCCAGTGGGCTTAGTCTTTCGAGGGTGAAATGTAGAGGGAATAAATTGTGTCGCGTGGCCGTGGCTGACGTCGCTGCTAGCTTTGTGTTTAAGCGGCAATGGCAGCACGGGCAGACGGAGGAAGGTAGTTACATTTCCATAATTCCCGGACTGATTATGGCCCCGACTCTGCGCGTCCGTGGCTTTTGCGTGTGCGCGCGTGCAAGTAAATGCCGCCGCCGAGATCATTTTATGGCCCTCCGTATGCCTGGGCGTGTTACGAAAGGGGGAAGGGGCTCTGCGGGAAAGGGTAAGGGAATGGAAAGGGGGGAGGGGGAAGACAGAGGAGAGGAAAAAGAGGGAAAGGAAAGGAAATGAAATAATAGCAAGGGAGAGGAGGACGAGGAAAGAGGAGGATAGGAAAGAGTGGGAGAGGAAAAGGGAGGAGCACGATGTGTTCATTACCGGTAGCCGGCCAGAGACAAAGAGGGCGATGCTGTGATTAAGATATATATTACACCACCTGGCGTGCGGGAGGGGAAGTAGACGGCGGTCGTAGCGACAGTTGCGGGATTTGTACGGCACATTTCTGCCCTCGTAGCGCGGTAGAGTTACGGCGGCGTTAAGGTCAGGGCGGGGCCGTGTGTGGGAAAGGCCTTGTAGGGGGCGAGGAGAGCAGAGGAGAGGTAGACACGAAGAGTGGAGAGAGGAGTTGGGGGAGGGGGGATAGGGCTGGCGTAGGAGAAGAGAGGGGGGGTGAATGGTATGGAGGCAGTAGGGGGGGAGAGGGGGGAGCGAGTAGTTTAAGTGGTTAATGTGGCATGATGGTCTGGCTGTGACCTTGATGACTTTATTGCAACATGCAACGCAATCAGGGAGCGGGTGAGAGGGAAGAGGGAGAGGACAGAGGAAAGTGACTGAAGGGGTGTGTGACCTGGAGGACGTCAGTCAGTAGTGTAGCTTAAGGGCAAGGGGGAGGAGGGGGCGTAAGGGGGACGAAGGTAGTGAAAGGGGGAGAGCAGAAGTATTGTAATTTTGCCTTGTGGTAAGATGTAGGAGGAGACAACAAGGGCTGATAACGATATTGATGTGATTGTCATTAGCACCGTTGTCGTTCTAATGTTTACGCAATTTTATCCCAATCATCTTCATTCTCGCTATTATCAGCATCAGTAATCTATTGTTGCTTTGGAAATATGACCGAGTGATGAGGCTG
>NC_091565.1:18220075-18225075 GCF_042767895.1 Penaeus vannamei
CCCTCCCCCCTTCTTCCAATTCCCCTCCCCCTTCCCCTCATGTCTCTCCCTCCCCCTCCCACCCATCCCGCTTTTACCGCCTCCCCACCATCCCACCATCCCGCCTCCCCACCATCCCGCCTCCCCACCATCCCGCCTTCCCCCGGGCTGCGTGCACTCGGGGGAGGGGCCGGGATGTTTCTCTGGCGAATGGGTGGAAAAATTGATTACGGAATATTGGGGCTGCGGGAACATTCTTGGTAATGGGGGAGTTTATGGTCCTCTCTAACCTGCTGGTTGTGTGAGAGGAGGAGGAAGGGGGGTGGAGGTGGAGGAGGGTGGAGGATGAGGAGGTGGGGGTGGAGGATGAGGAGGTGGGGGTGGAGGATGAGGAGGTGGGGGTGGAGGGTGAGGAGGTGGGGGTGGAGGATGAGGAGATGGGTTGGAAGATGAGGAAGTGGGGGTGGCGGAGGAGGAGGTTGAAGTAGGACGAGAGATAAGAGCGGAGGAGGAACACGGATAAGAGGTGGAAAGAGAAAGAATGTGAGATTTTTTTTCTTCTTTTTTGGGGGCCACTTGGAAAAAAGAAAGGCGACAAGGAGGTCGAGGAGACTTGAATTATAAAGTTTGATGCAAGAAATATGATAATTGGCGAAGGCGCTGACGTGGAAAGAAGATAAAGCGCAGACGAGGAAGATAAGCATTGGCTGCGAAGAGGAAAGAGGGGCATGGAGGGCATTGGGAGGAGGTGGCGCTCGACCTCGGGCATTTTTCCCTTCGAGGAGATGGTATTTGCGCTCTCGATAGCCTTCGAGGACGACCTAGGAGAGTGGCAGAAGGGCGAGCGTGGGCGGAAGGCGAAGGAACGGCCGGGCGGTGGGCGGGAAACGGACGGTTCCGCTCGATAGGTACGACTTGGGGAACTGGTGGTGCAGCGGGCGGCGAGTGGTGGTGACAGTGGTGATTATGGTGATGACAGTGATCTTTTGTGATGAAAGTGATGCAGCTGGTGGTGATGATGTTGGCTTTGGTGGCGGGAATGTGTGTCTTGGATCCTTGTGGTGATGCTGGGGATGATGACAATGGCGGTGATAGTGATAATGATAGCGAAGATGATAAAGATAATTGATAATTATTTCTGTTGAGTGATGACTTCTCCATTTCGATATTCACGAGGAATAGAGACAGAGAAAGAAGATTTTGTTTCAGCAAGTTCATTCCCTTTTTAGCCCTTCCACAGCGGAGTGCACTTCATTTTCCCAGGGCCAGAATTTAAAATAAATGCTTAAAAAATGAGTACTGGAAATTAAAACTGGGCGTTCTATTGCATGCCTAGTCATCCACAGCATTAACTTGAGTGGAAACGGCCTTTGTTTTTAATACAGTTACAACAACGGGAAACCAAATATAGCGAGTTCCTTCATGCCTCAATGACAGCGCCGCGCAGAACAGATGTTACAGCGTGTGATTCTTTCTTTATCTTTATTGTCTTAGCTTCTTTTTCTTCCTTGAAGACTGAGTGAATGTGAGAAGAGTGAGTAAGTGAGTGTGAGAAGAGTAAATGATTGTGAGAGAAGAGTGAGTGATTGAGTGTGAGAGTGGATATGCACATGTGTCTGTGTGTGTGTGTGTGTTTTTGGGTAGAATAAGAATTGTGAGAGATCCTCGGAGGAGAGGAAGCCGCGCCGGCGGCCGTGCCCGAGCGAGGTGAGCATTCCCGGGGCGATGAAGCTTCTCTGGCGCGTTTTGATCCGAAAGGAAAAACTTTTAATGGACTCTGAATGGAGCAGTTAAATTAAGCTCGATTGGCCCCATAGCTGCGGAGGGAGAGGGTCGGCGGGAGGGGCGCGGGGCGAAGGGGGAGCCGGGGATGCGCTGGGGAGCACTGCCGTGGGGGGCGGGGTGGAGAATGGAATTAGGAACGGTGGATGCTTCAAGAAATTGGAAGGGCTCTCGCGGGTGGATGGCGACGGAACGGACGGTGCGGGGGTGGATGAGGGAAGGTAAGGGAGTGGAGGGGAACCGGAGAGGAGGGTTTGGGGTGGATTATTGAGGCGAAGATGGCTGGCGGTGGGGGGGGTGAGGCGGCTGCGGTTTATGGCCGTCCGTCCGTCAGCACGGGTTCTTTGATGGACAGACGCCGCTGTTTTGCTGCTCCTCCGCGCGGCTGCCCTGGGGACGGCGCGCCTCACCAGGGGGTTGAAGGAGGGGGTTAGCCTCCGTTCGCTCGAGGCGTCGGCGCTTTGTACTTCCCGACCTCGCCGAGGGGATAAGCGGGGGTTGGGTGTCCGCAAGCGATTTATTGTTGTTTTGACGCGGCGTTGCGTCCCGTCGTCGGCTCTGGCCGGCCGTTCGTCCCTCCGACAAGGTTGGGGTCTCGGGGCGATTAGGTATGCCGAAGCAAAACCGGATGTGGTCAGTCTTGGGCTCCGAGACGCGGGGTAATGTCTCGCGTCCCCTGGCTGTTTGCGGCGGATGGCTTGTCGCTTGAGAAAATTCAGTAGGCATACTATAGGCTCATTTTTAAGGGATTCTCTTCCGTTGGATTATCCTTTGTATGTGCTCTCGCTCTCCGGTTCGTACACATCGATCGAGCATGAGTGAGGTAAGAGATGCGACGAAGGTGAAAGTTGAAGCAAGCGGCATTAAGGAACGTAATTAATGTTTCTTCATTGCGGGAAATCGCATGTGAACGAACGGGAGGGAAAAAGTCCTATTAGATTTTTAGATAATGACAAAAATCGCAGAAGAGAAAGGGAAGATTTGGAAATTATGCTGCAGGGCAGGAAAGACGGAGGAGAGGCAGATAAAAGGAAAAAAAGTACTTGGTAGACATGAAGACGAATTTTGATGGTGGGAAATACGAACGAGAAGAGACATAGAGAGAAAGAAAAAAGGGAGAGCCGCACACAAACAAACATTCCTGCGTGCCAAGACGTCAGAGTCGTCCCTCGGATGGTGTAACTTGAGGTGTGTGATGGCGGAAGGCCGGCGGGAGGGGCATGGAGGGGTCGTGGCTGTGATGGGCAGCGGATTCGTGGCCGAGCCCCTCCCTTCCCTCTCCTCTCCCCCTCCCCACCTTACCCCTCACCCCTTCTTCTCTCTTTTCCCCTTTCCACCTCTCTTTCTGTCGCTCGCTCGCTCGCGCGCGCGCGTTTATTTTTATTTTTATTTATTTATTTATTTATTTATTATTATTATTATTTGTGTGTGTGGGGGGAGGGGCGTACGTACGTACGTATGTGTGTGTGTATGTATGTATGTATGTATGTATGTATGGTCTTCTCCCCTCCCTCACCCTTTGCTGGTGAATTACCTTTCTATAATTCTAGTGTACCTATATTTTCCATTTCAATGGCGATGTTATTTTGTGTGCATAGTGGTTAGGGGTGAAGTTATTTTTACCTCGGTGATGGTCTTGGGAACAAAGGCGAGGTCGAGATGCTTACCAGCTGGGAGCGGGCGGGGAACGCAAAATAGGAGCGTTTCAAACGTTGCTATGCAAACAGTTTATAGATTGTGCCGCCCAGGATCATGGGATCAACCCACGCCGCCCACGGCCGCCAATAATCCATACAGATGCGGACTAACAGCAGAAGCCGAACGGGCGCCTCATCCACGTTCCGAGCCGCCCTCTTGCGTGAGCGTCGACACTACCAATACCGCCGCCGCACCACCGCCACCATTACTACCAATCTGTCACCAAGAGTTTGGGGACAAGGCACAATATGAGGAAAGTGGCGAAAGGGCGGCGAGGGGGCCGCAGGAGGGTCTGGCGCCAAATGGGGGTGCTGACAGACTGGCAAAATAGTGTGCCACCCTCGGCGACTCCACCCGGGAGACTCGAGGGTGAGATTTCCATGCGGCGGTGTTTTTTTCAAATTCTAATAAATATATATTTTTTAATATGTTTTTAATTAGGGTATGGATATGAATATTGTAAGGGAAGTCGGGAGTTCTTCGGCGTATGAGACAAGTATCAGCCCATGCATCCGAGAGGGAGATTGGGGAGGGAAGGGTGGGTGCCGGTACCCATTTGCCATGCGTGTGACGGTTTATTTGTACATGGCGGAGACACGGTGAAAGGTGCAGGACTCCCCCGCCCCTTTTTTTCTCGCTAGACGTCCCCTCAGGCGAAGGAGCGGGAATCGATGGGGAAGAACCCCTTCGCCGTCGTCGTCGTCGCCGTCGTTGTTGTCGTTGGCGTCGGCGGAAGGAGAAATTAGAGAGAGAGCCAAAGGCGAGGGTTATGAAGTAGCAATAACCATCCCCCTCGCCGAATGCGTTCCCCTCACGCGTAGCAACACGGACCGGGGAAGGGGAGAGGAAGGGGCGAGGGGGGTTCTTTTGGGGGGAAGGGGTAGTAGGGGTCGGTGTCCCTCCCTCCGTCGCGCCTCCGTAGACTTTGTGCCAATGTTTGCAGCGGTTGTTGTTGGCGCTGCCTATGGTGTGTCGCGAAGGGAGGGAGAAAGGGGGTGGGGGGTGAGAGCTTCCAGACGGGCCTCTTTTTTTTCTTTACTTAACGACCCCTTTCTATGGTTTCTTGTTCTGTTCTTGTCCTTTTTGCTGTGTTTTTGGTCCCCTTCAGTTCCCGTATGTTTGGCATTTGTCTTTTTTGTATATTCTGTAGTCTTGTTTTAGATACTTGTTTTTGGTCAATTCGGAGACTTTCGGTTATAAAGGAGGTATGATATCACTGTTTTTCTTCCTTTTTTTACATTCTTTACTGCTACTTTCTTTCTCTTTATGTGGACTCACTTTTTACCTCTTCAAGAGCTAAGTACTTCGTAAAGAAACAAGACAAACAGAAAAAAAAAACGGAATGGGTGACAAACTTTACGAGAGGAGTAAATAGAGGAGATAGATGGAGGGCAGGAAGGAAGGAAGGGAGGAAAGGAGGAAAGGAGAGATCGAGAGAAAGAAAAATAAAATGCAAAGGAAGCACAGGAAGACCTTTCACTATGCTGGAGTGGCTCTGCCTTGTTCGTCGTAAAGTTCGTGTTCATACTGCTGACAAAGCA
>NC_091565.1:18227575-18257813 GCF_042767895.1 Penaeus vannamei
TTTCTCCCTCTCCCTTCTCCTCGGTCTATTGTCAGAGCTGGCCCTGCGTCTGATCGGGGCACTGAAGCAACAGCACCTCGAAGGGGACCTCCAAGTGCCACCGACGTCTGAAGATTGCATGTGTCGCCCTGGGTCCCTGGCATCACCCTTGGCCGCCCTGCTGGTGCACGTGTGGGCGAGGCGGGAAGGTCTTGTTGTTTGGGAGGTTTAAGAGATGCAGCCCAAGCATTTTTTTATGCTGTGGTCGTCCTGCTTTTATGTTGTTGGCCGTTCCGGTGGTTGGAGGCCATCGGAGGGTGGGATTGGACAAGGGAATTGTGGTACTGTGGTTTAGAATATATGTGTGTATGCATGTGTTTTCTATTTTTTTCTTTAAGACATTACATCACGTAATGTCACGAAATTGAGACGTACACGCTGACCGCTCAGGAAAAAACACGAAAAACTGTTATCATCTCCGTTTCTTTCCTCGTCCCAAACCGCAAGCAAATAGTAACGAGAATCGCCGAGGGGACGCAAACGGCGACGTGTGGTTACTCAACCTCCTCATTCCCGGCACCAGATAGAGAAGAGGGGAGATGAGGGAGACAGGGAAGAGTTGGGGCTGGGGCACTCTAGCGATTCTGGATTAGATTTTTTCTCTCTCTCGTTCTGTTATTCTTTCTTTCTCAATCCTTTCCCTCTCTCTCCGTCTTCTTTCTTTTCCCCTTTCCCTCCCTTCATCCATCTCTCCAGTGAAGGTGCGAGGAGATGGTGAAGGCGTGAGTAAAAGATGGAGTAGAGAGGAGGAGGTGATAAGAAGGGGAAAAGAAAGAAAGATAAAATGCAAAAAACGCGTGTAGACGAAGGAGCAGTTGGTCACTGTCACATCTTGTTTACACTGAATGATAACTGCGAGGTGAAGTCCCTGCAAAATGTTGTTACAGTGTCTACTTGCCGCCGCGGTCACTGGGCGCCGTTGATGGCCGTCCCTTGTTGACTTGGATGCTGGTCTGCGTTTTTTTTTTCATTCTTTTTTCCATCCCTCGCTGCAGGTGCTTTGTTGCAGCCGTTGAGAATCGTTGATTGCGCTCAATTTGCGTTCTGGCGGTGTCACTCTGCTGCCGAGTTGGAGAGGATGGTCGAGATCGAATGAGGATGCGGATGTGTGGGTGATTTTTAAGGCGACTTTTAGATTTGGGATTTGTGGGTTGTGTCGGGGATGTGTGTGATTTTTTTTGTCTTTTTATGAGTTTGTGTGATATCGCGCGTTCGATGGTGCTGGCGCTTTCCTCGGTACGAACCCGGGTGCTAGACGTCACTGACCTTCCAGTAATCGATTCCAGTTAACAGTTTCCCTCGTTGGGAGAGTGAGGGAGTCAGTGAGGGAGTAGAAAGAGAGAGCGATAAGTGCTGAGGAGGAAAGGAGGAAGAGGGTATATGGAGAAAAGAAGTAATGAGTTTAAAGGGAGAAAGGAAGTAAATAAATAAACAGACAGACAGACAGAAAGAGTAAGCGGCGGCCACAGATGACTGATGTCAGAGGCCGCGTTGATGCTACTCATCCCCAGGTGGTCATTACTGTTTGGAAGGGGAGAAGAGGGGGGGGGTGTCTCATGCGCGGCGTATACTCTCGCCTCATCATCTCTTCTTCCACCCAATTGCATCCCCAGCCATCTCCTCCTCCTCCTCCTCCCTTTCTCCCTAGTCATCTCCCCCTCCTCCTCCTCCCTTTCTCCCTAGTCATCTCCCCCTCCTCCTCCTCCCTTTCTCCCTAGTCATCTCCCCCTCCTCCTCCTCCCTTTCTCCCTAGTCATCTCCCCCTCCTCCTCCTCCCTTTCTCCCTAGTCATCTCCCCCTCCTCCTCCTCCCTTTCTCCCTAGTCATCTCCCCCTCCTCCTCCTCCCTTTCTCCCTAGTCATCTCCCCCTCCTCCTCCTCCCTTTCTCCCTAGTCATCTCCCCTCCTCCTCCTCCCTTTCTCCCTAGTCATCTCCCCCTCCTCCTCCTCCCTTTCCTCCCTAGTCATCTCCCCCTCCTCCTCCTCCCTTTCTCCCTAGTCATCTCCCCCTCCTCCTCCTCCCTTTCTCCCTAGTCATCTCCCCCTCCTCCTCCTCCCTTTCTCCCTAGTCATCTCCCCCTCCTCCTCCCCTTCCAACACCACCTCCCCCTCCTCCTCCCCTTCCCCCAACCGCACAGTGTTCACGTCGCAAGGGAGAATATATTATATTGGTTATCATTCGGGAAGGAACGGGATGCTGGCGGGGCGGCGAGGGGGCTGATACAGAAATGTGCATTTGTTTACTTTTATTTATTTGACGTGGAGGATGCCTTTGGTTTCTGTTGCGCGTGTTTGCAAAGATGGAATGGCAAGAGTCCCTCTTTCGCGCTGAAGCTGTTTGTTTTCTAAACGAGACAACTGTCATAAATCAACAAGCTCAGTGTTGATTTAGCAAAGAAATCAAACCAAATCGCTTGCACGAAGAAGCTCCCCCTCGCTGACCTGGTCCCTCATGCAGGGGCAGCCGTTCGCCGAAAGCCGTTCGTCTTAGCGCATCGCTTATTCAGGCTCGCCGGCGGCTTCGCTCCGCTCGGTTCGCATTTTCACCGTGCTGTTGGTGGTCGCTAATTCCCGGCGTCCGCGGTAATGAAGATCTATTCATGCTTTATCCAATTATCTTTTGCTTATTTGCGTTCGAGTCTCGTAATGAGTCGCGGCGGTGAGGCTGAGCGTGTGTGTATTTGTTTGTGTCTGTGTGCTGACCGCTAAGCTGACCTCAGAATCTTCCCCCATCTGTGTATGGGCCGGCGCGTTTGTGACCTCACGTGACCTGAGCTGCTTGTGGGGTCACCGAGGCCACTGTTCCGCTGACTACCACCCTCGCTCGTATTGTGTAAATGGGAGTGGGAGGTAGGGAAGGTGGGGGAGGGGTGAGAGGGAGGAGAGGGAGACGGAGAGGGTGGAAGTAGCGGCAGAGTAGCAATAGACGGGAAGGGCAGGGAGGGGGAGGGAAAGAGGGGGCTAAAGAGATTAGTCGAACATCTGTGTCCCGGAGTAGAGAGTGAGGGTGGAAAGAGTGGGAAGGACGGAGTTCCCTGAGCCATTGCTTAGCCATTCTTCTAGATCCCGAGCAGTCTCCCCTCGCGCCCGCCAATCTCGGAGAGTAATGAGGGCAATTTTAAAACTGGCAGTTGAAGAATGAGAGCAAGGTTTCACGCGCACCCTTATGCGCACAAGCAAATGGACATAAGCGCACAGTCCGCACATGCGCACCCGTATGCGCACTAACAAATGGACATACTCGCACAAATAAACACGTATACACATACAGAATAATAAAGACTTTAACAAAAGAGAAAAACAACAGAAGGGGAACGACGACGCTAACCGACGCCAAGTAACGGCAGCTGTTAGTTCCCGGTCATCATGGTGATTCACGCCCAATGTGGCATTTAAATGCCTCCCACCTCTTCCCCTCTGTCTCCTTCCCCCCTCCTCCCCCCTCGCCTTTCCTTCCAACTCTCAGTACGGCCATTTAAATGTCCCCCTCCCAGTGCGCGGCCATTACTTCTGCCCGAGTCAGGCAAGGGGAGGAGAGGAGATAGCGGGGAGGGGAGGGAGGAGGAGGAGAGGAGAGGTGGGTGGGTGGTAAGGGGAAGTGAGGTTAGGGCGAGAAAAGTGAAGAGCAGAGAAAAGGGGAAGCATTAGGAAGAAGTAGGGGGAGGGGAGGGGCGGTCGGAGTTCAGGTTGAGGCAAACCGAAATGTACAGACGAATAAAAAAGGCGGAAGGGAAGTAGTAATATGGAAACCGAAAAGAGAAGGAGCAAGAAATAAGAAAGCAGAATAAAAGCTAGAAGGGGCAAGCGATAAGAAAGTAAAATAAAGCTGGAGTGTCTAGAAATAAGAAAACAGAAATGGGAGGCAAGAGATAAGAAAGCAAAGAAAACAGGGAGGAGGCAAAGGAAAAGAACGCACAGAAAAGCAGGGAGCAAGAGAAGTGTGAATAATGCTGGGTCTTGTGTGAATATCGATGAGGGCTGCAGTCCCCTTGATGATATTTATGACAGCCTCGGCGTACATGTGATATCGCGTATTATTTATGGCAGACTGAGTGTACATGCGATACTACGGATATTATTACCGCCGCCAAGAAAGGAGAAACCGGATAGGAGAGGAGTGGAATATGAATTAATAGGAGTCATCATCGAATAGAAGTGGATTCCTCACTTTTTTTTTCTTTGTCTGTTGGTGTCCCTTTACGAAAGGAGGCGGCTTTTAAAATGTCAAAACAAGAGGAAGGAAAACAACAAAGGGGGATAAAAAGAAGAGATAAAAAGAAAACATCGCCATGGCGCATTTGAGACACATAAACAGGGCGGCTGTAATTTCCACGCCCGCGATTTTAGCCGTGTTGTACGAGGGCATTCGCTAATGACTTTGAATATTCAACACGTCCCAAGCTTGTCCAAATAATGATTCAACTCCAATTTTGCGGCGGCACACGACGTTTTGGCGCGCTCGGGGACAAGGTTGGTGGGCGAGGGTGCAAGGGAGGAGAGGAGGAAAGAGAAGAGAGGGAGGAGGAAAAAGGGAGGAAAAGGGGAAAAGGAAGGATTCAGCGTTCTTGTCTGCTTGACTGTATATGTGCTTTTATGTGACTACTGGATCTTTGGATCTCCCGTCCTCTTGTTTGTTTCTTTTTTGTCCTCCCGCGATCTGTTTTCCCATTTAGAGCACGATTTTTGCCAGAGAAAGATGGCGGACAGCGACACACACACACACACACACACACACACACACACACACACACACACACACACACACACACACACACACACACACACACACACACACACACACACACACACACACACACACACACCCCGACGCATCCTCCGCACTCACGCATGCTCTTGGGGGGTCGGCCGTAATTTCACGCTTGGGTATCATTGGTTTTGGGGTTGACCGTGAAGATGAATCCCCCCCTCTCCCTGTCTTCGTCTGTTTCTCTCTCTCTCTCTCTCTCTCTCTCTCTCTCTCTCTCTCTCTCTCTCTCTCTCTCTCTCTCTCTCTCTCTCTCTCTCTCTCTCTCTCTCTCTCTCTCTCTCTCTCCCCCCCTCCCTCCCTCCCTCCCTCCCTCCCTCCCTCTCTCCCTTTCCCCATGTCTCTCCCCCTCTCTTTCCCTCCCTCCTTCTTGACTATCTATCTCTGTATTTCTATATCTCCGTCTATCTCTCTCCCTTTCCCCTTGTCTCCCTCTTTCTGTCTCTGCGTTTCGCCCTCTGCGGTTTCTCTGCATGGGGGAGATTAAACCAATTTGACCAGCCCGAACGTGACTCGCTTTGGTTCCATCCGCTGCTGCAGCTCTCCGTCGTCAGTATGTGTGTTTACATTCTTGTTTACGTGCTTGTTTGTCCCTGTCTTTGTTCGGTCGCCGTGGCCTGACTCATGCAGGGATCAGGCCCGGTGGAAACTTTTTGTTGCATTTGTTGGCCTTGTCGATTTATTTTGTTCATATTTGGGTTGACGTACTATTTAAAGACCTTGGATTGGGTAAGTTTATGGTAAACTCAAATTGATTTATTTTAAAACAGGGTTACGATGGGTAAGGGAGAATAGGAGAGTGTAGAGGGGGTTCGGGGTGAGTGACGAATCCAGATATTACCATATCATGTAGGGGTCGCTGCTTGCCTCCCGCCCCCCTTCTTCCCGGGGATGTTTTATTGGGTCGATATTGTAATTCAGGATTAGTCTCGGATGGGCGACTCCCGATTCCGTAGATGATGAACGACATAGTGCAAATACCGCGTATGTTGCATCGCGGCAGGTTGCAGCGGGATGTCGCGGATTAGTCGTGTAATCGGGATTTTCAGTCGTAAGATCCTCCGCCTTTTTAG
This sequence comes from Penaeus vannamei, assembly GCF_042767895.1. Classification (NCBI taxonomy): domain Eukaryota; kingdom Metazoa; phylum Arthropoda; class Malacostraca; order Decapoda; family Penaeidae; genus Penaeus; species Penaeus vannamei. Next base: position 18,233,452 of record NC_091565.1, read on the forward strand.
GGTTCGCAAGGGATTAGAATCCGGATTCTTTTGTAGCCTTTTCGGAGGGCTCAGGTTTGGACGGTTGGGGATTTATCATTTTGCGAACGATTATTGATATTGTTATTGTTATGGTTGCCGTTCTTGCTCTTATTATTGTTATTTATTATTATTGTCTGTTTTCATTGTTTTCTGTTTTTGACGACATTGATAAGGTTGTTATGTTTACTACTGAAAAGTAGTTATGATATTGTCACTAATATTGTTGTTATTGTTATTTCCATCACCATCACGCTGTTGGCCGGCTTAGCGTATGCAAGTGGGTCGTTTCCCACGGCGTCAAATAAAGTTAGCGAGTCCGAACTGCGCCGAACTACGGTGGCGCTCGACTTGATTAAAAATCTTGCGGATTAATTACAGTGAGGCCGTGTTGTTGGGTGTAGGGGTGAGGAGGGATGGTGTGTGTGGGGGGCCTCCCCTACTTCCGAAGCCGGTCACGTGACCACGGTATTGTTTGGTCTCCGGCCCCGACTGCGCAGCCTATGGGCTCCTATCCGGCGTCCGCTCCTCTTGGTCTAATGATCTCGCCCTTCTGCTGCTTCTTATTCTCCTGTCTTCTCCCTCTTCCTCTCCTCCTCCTCCTCCTCCTCCTCCTCCTCTCCTCCTCCTCCTTTTTCTCCTCCCCCCCTCCTCTCCTATTCATCCCCTCCCCTCTCCTCTCCTCTCCTATGATCTTCACACTCATCCTCCTATTATTCCTCTATTTCCCATCATCCCCCTCTCCCTTCGTCGTGTAAGCTAGTCATTGTTGTGTCAGCGCAGGGAATGGGCCAGGGGAGGAGGAGGGGGGGAAGAGAGGAGAGGAGCAGAAGGAGAAGAAGGGAGAGGAGGAGGAGTAGGAGGAGCAGAGGGAAGGGGGAAAGATGGTAGAGAGGAGGGGAGGAGAGGAGAGGGGAGGGAGAGAGGGTCCGAGGGGAGGCCGAGTGCGCCATTGTTTCGAGAGGAGGGAAACGTGGGTTTTGTTAGCCTAGACTTCTCGCTAGTTGGTTTATGCAGCTCTTGGCTGTCGTCCGGAGATTGTTGTCGGAATGTGTGTGTTAAGGGGGAAGTGGGGGAGGGGAAGGGGGGTTGGGGGCTTAGGAGAGCTTTGGGATTTTTATATATTGCGTTAAATGTTAAAGTCGCGTGTTAGGGTTTTATTGTTTTTAGTTGTTTTCTTTTCGCCCGTTTTGTAGGGCACTCGCCTGGGCTTTGTTGTTTTATCAGCGGAATTTAATTAGATTCCGGATTGTGCCGACCGTGCCTAGTCCTTATTCTCCCAGGAGCCGCGTCTTGGATTTGGAACGCAAGGAGCTATATTTAGGAACCGCAGGATCTTGGTAAACACAGGATAATTATACCCGAAAGCACCCTGCACACAGACACACTCACTCACTCACTCACTCACTCACTCACTCACTCACTCACTCACTCACTCACTCACTCACTCACTCACTCACTCACTCACTCACTCTCTCACTCTCTAACTCTCTCACTCACTCACTCACTCACTCACTCACTCACTCACTCACTCTCTCACTCACTCACTCACTCACTCACACACACACACACACACACACACACACACACACACACACACACACACACACACACACACACACACACACACACACACACACACACACACACTCACTCACACTCACACAGAAAAACTATCACAGTCGCACGCTAACTCACGCACGAAACGGCATCTAATGGCGGCTGGCCCTGTTGCTAACATCATCAGTGGCACGCGTGGCACTTCGAGGAGGAACAAAAAAAGACCTGACGAGTCTGCGCCATGTTGTTGGTATTTACAGGCGCGGGAGAGAGCGCGTCACTGACTTCATAATGCGTCCGAGGAGCGCCCGCCGAGCGTTTCCTTTTTCCTCTTTCTCCAGTCTAGTCCATCAGGAAACAGGGAAATGAGAAACGAGAAGAGAAGAGAAAGGAAGAAAGGAGAGGAGAAAGGAAAAAAGCTGTGTGAAGAGGGAATGGGATGGAAATGCCAAGAGGCAGAAGCAGTCTGACGAACGTAGACACACGGATAAAGGAAACGAGTGACGCGCGGAGAGAGAAAAGAAGCAAGTCGTGGGTGACGGAGGGGAGGATGTAGGGAAGAGAAGGGGAGGAGAAGGGGAAGGAAGAGGAGGAGGGGGGATAGGGGGCTAACAACATGTGAATCATAGGCCTCTGAATCATAGCGTCGGGAAGAGACCGGCGGCGCTACGACGCTTTTACAACGTGGTCGTGAGTGACGTCTCTCTTGCGGCCGCGCTGTCGCTGCTGCTGTTTGCGTGTTTGCTGCTGTCGTTGTTGCTGTTATTTGACCGCTTTTGTCGTTGCCGTTGTTGTTGTTGTTATAGTCAATGTTGCTGTTTTTGTTGCCGCTGTTGTTGTTATTGCCATTGCTGCTGTTTTTGTTGCCGTTATTGTTGTTGTTGATGTCGTTGTCGTTGTAACTTGGTATGGAAGGGGGGTGGGGGGTAGGAAGGGAGGGGTAAGAGTTGGTAAAAGGGAGGGCCTCGGGAAGAAGTTTTCGCCTTCGGGTAAATTGTAAATCTCGTCTTTGAATGGGATCGGATTTTGAGTTTGGGACCGCTATTTATGTCGCTGGAGTTGCCTTATTCGGGGAACGAAGAATTTCTTCTTTTCAATTTTTTTTCTCTCTCCCCCATTTCCTCCATCTCTCCTTCCGCCTTCCTCCTTCCTCCTCCCAAATTTCTCCTTCCTCCTTTTCACCTTGAATACTGAAACAGAATTAGCCTAGAGGGAATGCTGGAGTTATGGGGCTCAGTGGAGGGGGGGAGGGGGCTGCCTAAGGAGGAAGAGGAGTAGGAGTAGAAGGAATATTAGGAGTAGATGGAGTAGACGGGAGTGGAGGCCGAGCGAGCTATAAGGGATTACTATCCAGCCGTCACGCTGTCGGATTACATGGCTCGGCTACCAACCTCCTCCGGGATTATCTGGGGAGGGGCACCGCAAGAAGCGAGGTCCCCCTCTCGCCCCTTAACTCTCTCCCTCCCTCCCTCTCACCCCTTAACTCTCTCCCTCCCTCCCTCTCGCCCCTTAACTCTCTCCCTCCCTCTCGCCCCTTAACTCTCTCCCTCCCTCTCGCCCCTTAACTCTCTCCCTCCCTCCCTCTCACCCGTTAACTCTCTCCCTCCTCGCTCTCCCCATTTTTCCTCTCCTCCTCGCTCTCCCTCTTTTCCCTCTCCCTTCTCGCTCTCCCTCTCTTCCCTCTCCCTCCTCGCTCTCCCCCTTTTCCCTCTCCCTCCTCGCTCTCCCCCTTTTCCCTCTCCCTCCTCGCTCTCCCTCTTTTCCCTCTCCCTCCTCGCTCTCCCCCTTTCCCCTCTCCCTCCTCGCTCTCCCCCTTTCCCTCTCCCTCCCCACTCTCCCCCTTTTCCCTCTCCCTCCCCACTCTCCCCTTTTTCCCTCTCCCTCCTCGCTCTCCCTCGTTGCTTTCTCCCTCCCCGCTGCTACCCTTTCCCTCTCCCTCCCCCTTCTCGCTTATTCTTCTCGGCCTCTCCACACTTGCCATTTTTTTCCTCCATTCCACTCCCGCCTCTTCCCCCCTCTCTCCTCATTCCCCGCCGTCTCCCCATGCTACTTCCCTTCCCTCACGTTTCCATCCGCTCTGTCTCCTTTCCAGTTTCCTGCTCTTTTGGTTCTCTCTCTCCATATTCCACTCTGTTTCCACGTTTGCTTTCTACCTCCTCCTCTTCCCCTATCCCTCTCCCTGCCTTTTTCCCAGGACCTCATCTCTCCCTGCAATATTTCTCCCTTATATTTTTCTACCTTCCTTGTTAGCATCTCTTTGTCTGTTTCCTTTTCCTCCTCCTCTCTCTGTTTTCCCTCTTCACGGCATATTTACGACGAAGGTGGAGTGAGAGGACGGACTGAATGCGACAAACAACCGAGGGTGATTTGCATCCATATAAGGCGCTGCTCCGTGAGCCCGGCGGATGACATAACGGCGTGGCATCCTCTTGGCACGAAGCGGTGTGAGGGGCTTGATTGTGAGTCATGAGGTGCTCGTCGTGGCTTGCTTGCCTCGAGGGAAGGAGCAGGTGGAAGGGAACGCGAAGGAAGGGGGGGGGCGTGGAAAAGGTGGAGAAAGTGGGAAAGAGTCGGAGTGGAAAGTGAAGGTGGAGTTGCCGGGAGAAGAGGCGGAGGCGGCCTCGAAAAGAAAAAGAGAAGAGGGCGTGAAAGAGAGAAGATGGAGGTTAACGTGTTAGCGTAAGTTAGACGTGGTGATGCAATTGAGGAGGTCCCGGGGGCGTTCGCGTCTTGGCGGGCGGGCGGGCGGGCGCACTCCCTCTCCCCCCCAGAGAGGCAGCGTCTTTTCGGAATAAGCGCCGACGTGAATACTGAGTGCTAGGTGGGTAGGGAGAATTATCTCCGGGATGGAGCCCTCGGCGGAAATGGAAATTGGGAGGGTAGGAGGGAGGGAGGGAAAGAGGGAGAAAGGGAGATAGGGAGGGAGCGGGCTCGGAGACCTGTCACGGTACGAGGTCTGTTTTATCGCGTCACAGTCGGATATGCTTGGCGATTGAGTGTTGTTATTACTTTGCGGTCTGCAACGTATTTACTGCGTGTTTTTTATTTACAATATTGTGTTAAGATCACACACAATGCAAGTAATATATTTGCAGTTGTTGAAATCGCAAACAATTTAATAGGTCATGTAAAATGGAGACCTACTATACTCAAACCAGACTCGATATTTTCATATTTCTGCCTCTTTACTTTTCTCATCAACCTCCATTTCTCATCAGTCCCCGTTTCAGCCCAATAATATGCCACCGCCTCCCTTCCCCCTTCACCTTCCCTTCAACCTCAGCCAATTACACGTACACCGAATATGACCCCTGGGGCGTAGGCTGATGGGCGTGTGCCCCCCATGCCACCCCGCACGCGCATAGCTTCGGGCTTGCGTCGTAATTATGTTTGATTTTTCTTCTCTCTCTCTCTCTCTCTCTCTCTCTCTCTCTCTCTCTCTCTCTCTCTCTCTCTCTCTCTCTCTCTCTCTCTCTCTCTCTCTCTCTCTCTCTTGTATTTGCATTCATGTGTTACCTGCATCGAGAGAGAAGGGTAAAATGGAAGGAAGAAATAGTGATGATACAAAATCAAAATTTTTGGCAAGAAAGTAGAGGAGGTGGGCAAGGTATGGAGAAAGTAAGGGAGGTAGGATAGGAAGAAGAGGGAGAAAAAAAAGATTTGAGAAGAGGGAGAAGGGGAATGGGAAGGGAAACGAGACCCTTTCTGCTAATTACCTTCCGTTTCGCCTCAACGTCTAGACTCAACTTTTTTGCGTTCTCCGCGTTAGACCTTCGCGAGCAGCTCGGTGATTTTTTTTTAAACACTTTCACATCTTTATTTTATTTCTCTTTAGCGAACTTTCCCATTGATTGATTTTTTTAGATTGGGTCTATTTTCGTATTTGTTTTATGTTTTTTTTCTTTTTTTGTGTTTTTCACTGATCGATTTGATTTTTTTTATCGCGATGTTCAGTAATTATGTTCATGTTCGTTGCTTGCTTTCTAGTTAGTTTATAATTTCTATTTCCGTTTTTTATCGGGATTTCACGCCTCTGCGGGCGTTTTTAATTTCCTCCAGAGATTTTTGCCTTACGCTTTCATCCCTCGCCTGCCTCGCCCTGAAGGCTCAATCCGGCAAGTGTTGACGTTCATGAGAAGTGACCCTTGATCTCTCCTCACATTGCCTCTCCCTCTCTACCGCTCTCCCCTCCCACTTTCTTCCCCCTTCTGTCGCTCCATTCCTCGTGCCTCCTCCTCCTTTTTTCTGATTTTTTTTTCGTTGGTCTCAGCGCGGTGTCCTTTCGTTTTCTCTTCATTATCTTAATTATCATTATTATTACACCCGCGACTCTTTGTGGTCCTCGGTTGCGTGGTTTGTGACGGTTATTTTTAATCTTCCTCCTATTTTTTCTTCTTGTTATTAATAATCACCTCCACTTCCACCACCCACCTCTTCCACCTACTCGTCGTCGTCTACCGCCACCACCACCTCCACCACCTTCACCTCCACCTCCACCTCCACCTCCACCTCTACCTCCACCTCCACCTCCACCTCCCGTTCGTAGCAGACCTGTGCGTTGCGGAAGTCCTGCGTGAGGTCAAGAAGGGAACGGGTATTATGAGTCAACTCTTTGACTGGCGAGGATCATCTTCTCTTTCTTATGTCTCTTTCTTTATTGTCCTTTTCGTTATTATTTTCCTCGTCGCCTTTTTTATATCATAATTTTCTGTTTCCATTTTCAGTCTCTGTTCTTCTTCCATCTTTCATGCTGATCCTCGTTGTCCTTTCAGTAACCGATTATTATTTATCTTCATCGCCTGGTTGTCAAGCGTTATCGCTAATTTTTTCTCGGTTGTTCTTTATCGTCTTTTTTCTATTTACTTCTTATTCTCTTCCCTTTATGTCTATGTTGATCCATCTTTTTATCGCCAGTACTTATATCTGAATCGTATGTAAACGTGTTCGTCCCTATCTTTTCCACCTTCTCCCCTTCATTCTCTCTCTCCTGTCCTCTCCATTCTCTTTCACCTTTCCCCTTCATTCTCTCTCTCCTGTCCCCTTCATTCTCTCTCTCCTGTCCCCTTTATTCTCTCTCTCCTGTCCCCTTCATTCTCTCTCTCCTCTCCCCTTCATTCTCTCTCCTCTCCCCTTCATTTTCTCTCCCTTCTCCCCTCCTCTCCCTCTGTCCCCTTCCACTTTTCATCCTTTGAATTCTGCGCTTCCCCCTGTGTCGAATTCTTCCCTTCCCCTCTCGTGTTGCTCTTCTGCTTTTATCATCTATTAGTCGCGCTCTCCGCCGCCTCTCACGCTGCCCAGATTCGTAATTGCCGGCATTTTCTCCTGTCAGCATCACTGCATCTTTGGCCAATTCGTTTTTTGTCTCTTTCTCTTTGAGTGTGAGGTTTCTCCCGTTTCTCTCTTCCTTCTGGCACTCGCTCACTCACTCCCAGTCTCACCATCTCCCTCTACCCCTTTCCCCACTCAGCAAATCGATTTCTATCTGTGTATATGCATCTATATTTATATATTTGCCCATCTATATCTCTCTATATTATATATAGCTATCTATCTAACTTTATATATCTCTATATCTATCTATCTATCTATATTTATATCTATATATGTATTTATATCTATATATCTTTCTTGTGTATCTTTCTAAATAGCATGGATAGATAAAGTCTGCCTATCTATTTGTTCCTATCTCTTCCCCTTTCTTCCTCTCCCATTATTTCCTTCCATCCCCCTCCCCCCACTCTCCCCGTTTCTTCTTCAGAGCGAGTACTCCTTTAACGTGTAATTGTCCTGCGCCTTTTGTAACCCGAGACCTTACGGAGCCCTATTGTGCCCGAATTCTGGGAAGTAACTAGTTCGCTGTCGTTGTTTCCTTCGTCTCGGATTTCGCCGTCGTTTTGGCCTCGGCCTGATGCCCATGTTGCCTTGGCGTTGGGTTCGCTCGTGTTGCTCGTCGTTTCTGTAATTCACGCGTTTCTTGTCTTTATATGGTGAAGATGTCGTTTGTTAAGAATTGTTTTTTTTTAATTGGTTGTCTTTTATCGCAAATAATAATATTTTGTTTTTGTTTTCATTTTTATCTCTTGATATTTGCCTTGTTTATTTTTATCGGTGTTATTGTTTTTACCATTGATTATTGTTGTAGTGTATTCGTTATACTATTGTCCTTTCTTTGTACCATTGGTACTGTTGTCTTTGTTGTGCTATGGATACTATCATTTTACATCTTCTGCTGATTATACGGTTAAGTTATTTTCGTTTGTTTTGTTTTATGATCGTGTATATGCACATGTGTATGTCGTTTGATTCGATGACTCAGAAGTTGAGGGTGGAAGGAGTACGAGGGGGGGGGCTGTGGTGGGGACGATCATTAAGGAGGCCCAGCCGGAGCGATGACTCGTTAGGGTAAATTGGTTTTAATAATAAATCTCTTAGGCCGTGAGACGCTCTTCCCCTTTCCCTCCTTCCCCTCTTTCCATCCCTCTTTTCCCCCCTTTCCCTTCCCCTCTTTCCATCCCTCTTTTCCCCTTTCCCTTCCCCTCTTTGCATCCCTCTCTTCCTCCCTTCCCCAGCCCCTCTTTCCATCCCTCTTTTCCTCCCCCCTCCTTTATGTATCTGTCTCTATATCTGTGTCTCCTTTCCATTCCCTCCTTTCTTAACGTCTTCCTCTCCCTTCTCCCCTTTCCCCTTTCCCTTCCCCATCTCCTTTCCTCTCCCTTCACTTCTTTCCCTTGGCTCGCAGTTTTGTTCCCCTTCTTGGGTGCGTTTCCACTCGTCGGTCGGAGCTTCGTGACACACACACACACTCCCCCCCCCCCCCCTCTCTCTCTCTCTCTCTCTCTCTCTCTCTATCTCTCTCTCTCTCTCTCTCTCTCTCTCTCTCTCTCTCTCTCTCTCTCTCTCTCTCTCTCTCTCTCTCTCTCTCTCTCTCTCTCTCTCTCTCATTCTCTCTCTCACTCTCTCTCTCACTCACTCTCCTTCCTTCGCCTCCTTTTTGCCTCTCTTCTTTTCCTCCTCCCTTTTCTTCTCGGCGCTGGCTTCCTCCTCCTCCTCGCCTGATGCCCTCGCCGCCATGTGACACCCTCATATCCTCCGGCCCGGCGGTGACAGCTGCTCTCTTTGTGGTTTGTCATTTTGCATCTCTCCGGCGGCGGATGGATTCATCACCTGGATTGGCATCGCCGTCGCCAAAATGATAATGGTAATAGTCATCCATCCATCCAATCCATCCATCCATCCCATCCCATCCCATCCCATCCCATCCCATCCCATCCCATCCCATCCCATCCCATCCCATCCCATCCCATCCCATCCCAACATCACCAACAGTCAGTCTATCGGTCTTTGCTATCTATCTGTTTCGATTTTTTCCTCCCCCTTCACTCCCCCGGCATTGCATTTCGCTTCGCTACATCTCGTTAGATTGTTCTTGGGCAGCATTTTCACTTCTTTGTTAGAACTGCATCGTTTGTGTTTAATTAAATTGAGACGCTTTCATTTTCAATTGTATTTTAGTGGTATTGCTATTAGACAGGTTGTTTTATTATGGATCATTAGCTCAGATAGGTTTTTCTTTTGATAAGTTGAGCTTTTGATAGTTGAGTGTTACAGTTTTCATTACTTACATCTATTATCATCTTCCTAACTTTAATGACGCCTGCAAGTATAAGATATAAACCGGAGCGCATGAGAGAAAGCGAAGAGAAGAGGAGAGGGAGAGATAAAAAGGAGAGGAAGAGGGAGGGAGAAACAAAGAAGATGGTACAGTTCGGTCCCGCAACGAGGCAGCCACACACGGAGGCCGGAAATACCTGCCTGGGACTCATGTGTGTCTGAGGAAGTGCCGTTGATTTCGTTCTTGCGACGAGATGGTGGAGGAAGTGGGGGAGGGGGAGGGAGGGGGGAGGGGGCGATGCGGGCCAGTGTGTAACCAGGTGAACAGGTAAAGATTAATGTGTACTTTCTTTAGACGTAAACATAAATACGTTAGTATATTTCTGTATTGCGAAATTGAGGGCTCTTCCCTACCCAATTGTGCACGCTCGTCACTTGAATAAACTCGTTTGGAATAAAAAGGAATAAAGTATGAAAGAAAATATTAAATGATTTGTTGTTCCGTGTCCCTCGCAAGGAAAGTCTGGCTTGTAATCACGGCTCCTGCTCGGCGACGTCAGCGGGCTCGGCGTACCCCGCGTACTGTGACGGCAGATTAATGATGCATTCCCTGGTCCCGACGCTCGATCATCCCCCAGGCTAGGACCCCCCCTCCCCCTCCTCTCCTTCGGCCTGCTTGGCGCTCGATGCATAATAACTGCCCCGGGAATAGCAGTGGAGTTCGTATTTTTCCCCCGAGCGTTGAATGCGTTTGGCCTAATGGAAGCATCATTGTTATTTTGGATTTTTTTTGTTTTTTTTTAAAGGTAGGTAGGGTCGTCTTGCTTTTTTTTCGTCTCATCCGTTTGTTTTCTTCGTTTTCTTTTTCGGCGGAGGAGATCCTTGTAGGAAGTGTACCTTGGGGCTGTGCGTCTCGAAGTGTCTCCAAACTTGTGTTGTAACTCTTGTGTTTTATGACTCTTTGGACAGGTCGTAGCGTTCGCTTAGTGGCGGTTTTAGAAGCGCTTGTTTGTCGGTTCGGCGGCGATGGACGTATTGGCTGTTGAATTTTTTCACTTGTCTCCTGGGGTGGCGATGCTCGGAAATACAAAGGCAGGGAGGAGACACGCGCCCGCAGCCCACATGGAGCGCTGGGAGGGGCTTACGATTCCTTGTCCTCGCCGCGTGCACTCACAAGGTCACGCCGAGACGTCCTTTGTCGTTTTTAGCTTTCCAGGGATCTGTCTTTGTAGGTCTTCCGGTATGAGGTTCTATTTAATTTGTGACGGTGATTCATTCCGGCATTACTGGAAGCTCTGGAATTTAACGAATGACGTCAGCCAGGTGAATGAGTCACCTACTTGACGAAAGACTGGGCGTGGAGCCAATCAGCGTCCAGAAAGGTGGAGTGACATCATATATACTTTGGCCAATGAACGCGTCGATGCCGGATGACGTCATTATCCGGGTTCTCCGCTATGCCGGTGAAAGGCCTTTTGTTTGCGCGCGCTCTTGTCCGTCGAGGGAAATGCCTGATTCCACTGACTCTCTTTCGCGTTTTTGCCACAGGGATCCGGGCGACTTGATATTAATTTTAGGGAAGGTGGCGTTTTTTCTCGCGATGATTAATGGGCGAGAGGGTCTTGTTCTGTGCGCGCGGAGTGAAACTGTGTAAGTGTTGCCGCGTCTTGGTACCAGAGGTCACGTGATACTCGGACTCGCGCTCATTCCCTTTCTTGTACTGCAACTCGCTCTCGCATTCTCTCTGTTTTGTCGGTCTTTTTCAGCGCCATCGGTTACGCGTTTGCTTCGATCTCATTTGATGGAACTACCGATATTACACTGTACTGGACCTGCACAGCAACACAAAAGCACCACTGCTGTCACTTCACTTTGGAATGACATTGCAATTAACGTTCTTTCTATCTCTCCTCTTGACAAGCAAAGTTAATTACTATTGTTCTACTCCTCTCTGACATCATTCATGAAATTCATTATTATTATTCTACTTTTAATGTGCCTCATTAATAACATTACTTATTTTTCTTCCAGGTGAGTTTGGCAGTGGTAACGGAGGTGTGGGTACAGGGAACCCGCTGTAACGTGAGTATATGAACTCGAGAGGCAGGCAATAATGACTCTACCTCCCCCTCCCCCCTCCCCAGCCCCTGGTCATCCCCTTGCCCCTCTTGCCCCTTGCCCCTTCCCCCTTCCCCCCCTTGCCCCTCCCCTGCCTTTGGCCTCTTCGCCTCTTCGCTGGCCTGCCGTGTTTGCTGATTACGTGTTGGCTTTTCCTTTGACGGTTTTGTCTAGGTGTCGTTTTGCATTCTCTTTGGTTGCATTCTCTCTGTCTCTCCACTGATCCTCTCGTCTCCGCCCTCGTCTCCTTTCCTCTCCTCCCGCTTTGTCTCTCCCGCTCTTCCTCCTCCTTTCTTTTTCCTCTCCCCCCTTTCCATTTATTTTCCTTTATCTGTGCCTGCATCTGTCAGTTAGTATGTCGTCTGTTTTTATGCGTGTATCAGTGCCGCTTAACGCTAGCTACAATATACAAACTTTCATTTCAGTAGTTAACAGGAGTTATAGGGGAGTGCACAGTGATAAAGCATAGTGTGTGTACATGGATGTCCGCAAATTCTGAAGTTATATGATAATTCTAAGATACCCTGATGTCCTAGTGGGCAATTTAGACCCACATAGCGCCAAACAATTTAAGTTACTAAAGTTCATTTAAACATACTGTGTGTCGTTGTGGTGAAGAGAAATGCCTTCGCGTTCACTATATAGAAGTCAGGACAGTAGTGAAATGGCGCGGCATGTGGTCACTTGCGTTTGTTGGTCCCTATTTTTGCCGATGGTGATCCCTTTCGTGTCCCTTCCCCTTCTCCCTCTTTCGCTGACCCCTCCCTTTTCCTCTAACCCCTTTTCTAATTTCCTCTCTCTGTGTTTTCTCTCCCAGTTCCCTTCTACCACTTTCTCTTCTCTTCTTACTCTCATATCATCCGCATTTTATATGATTTTCTTCTGCTCCTTGTGTCCCGCCTTCATATATTTATGTTTCTACCTCCCTTCTCCTTTCCTCCTGTCATCAAGGTATTTAATTTTTTTTTCATCAAAAGGGATTGCCTCGTAATCGGTTATTCCAATGCCCTCCCACTCTCCCCCGCCATCCAGTCACCCCTACCCTCCCTCACCCTACCTCCCTCTCTCACCCTACCTCCCCTCTCTCACCCTACCTCCCCTCTCTCACCCTACCTCCCCTCTCTCACTCTGCCTCCCTTCCCTCACCCTACTTTCCCTCCCTCATCCTTCCTCTCCCCTCTCACCTTACCTCCCCTCTCTTACCCTACCTCCCCTTCCTCACCCTACTTCCCCTCCCTCACCCTTCCTCCGTTCTTTAACCCTATCTCCCCTCTCACCCTACTTCCCCTCTCTCACCCTACTTCCCCTCTCTCACCCTACTTCCCCTCTCTCACCCTACTTCCCCTCTCTCACCCTACTTCCCCTCTCTCATCCTACTTCCCCTCTCTCACCCTACTTCCCCTCTCTCACCCTACTTCCCCTCTCTCACCCTACTTCCCCTCTCTCATCCTACCTCCCCTCTCTCACCCTGCTTCCCCTCTCTCACCCTACTTCCCCTCTCTCACCCTACTTCCCCTCTCTCACCCTACTTCCCCTCTCTCACCCTACTTCCCCTCTCTCACCCTCTTCTCCCCCTCCCCGTCGGTGCTTATGGTATATTCATGAGCCACGTGTTCGCCACTAGAGTGATTCACTGTTATGAGGTGCTGTTGCCACGTCGGGCGGGAGGCGTGTGTATGGCGAGTCCGTGCAGGAGCCTCGTCCTCTGCGGATTTATCACTTGCAGCAGCATGGAATTGATTAAGGCGACGCCGCTGCCTCGGACGATGGGGCCGGGTTCCTCGTCGGCTCCTCCTCCGGGTTTTTATTCGAGTTGGCTTTGGTTTCGTGTTGTTGGTTTTGATTTTTTTTCGGTCTCTTTTTCTTTCGTGTGATATGCTTCGGTCCTTTGCGTATTTTGTGTGTCGTTTATTTTTTTCTGTTTATTTCTGGTTTTCGTATTTTTATCTGTAATGCGGCTGTTGCATTCCTTTGGTTTATATGTATTTTCATCTCTTCTCGTTATCCGTCGTTCTCTCTCATCTCATTTGTCGCCGTCCCTTTTTACCCTTGTCGGCTTTGTGAAATTCTAGATATTACACTCGTAATTACATCTGATGATTATAACAAATCTTCTATTACCACTTCTTCATCACATTAGCAGTATGAGCCTGTTAGATTTGATCATTATTTTTTTGAATTAAAGGATCTGTGCTGGGCGGGATATCCATTTGAAATTAGAACCATTTATGATAATGGGATGACACGCGTCTTCCTAGCGAGGGGGGCCAGTGTTTTGGTCTTTCACCCCTTCCCTTACCCCTCACCCACCCCACCCCACCTCCACCACTCCCCACCCTACCCGAGCCTATGGAAAGGGGTGTGCGTTATGAGCCTTTGTCTCCGTCGGAAATGTGTTCCGTGGGATTACTGTTGCTCGTTTCTCGATAGCCTTTCACTACCCCTCTCCCTTTCCCCCCTCGTCACTCTCGCTCTCTCTTCCCTTTTCTTTTCTTTTCCTCTTTTCCTTAACCGCCCTTTTCTTTTATCCTGTCATTCATAAGACATTCGTTTACTCTTTCGTCCTCCTTTTCTTCCTCTTTATATTTCTTTCTCTTCCTTTACTCTGCGTCCTTTTCTTCTTCATCCTTCTCCTCTTCTTTTTCTTTTTCCTCCCCCCTCCTTTCCTCATAATTTGCTGCTGCTTGTCTCTTTTTTCCCTCCCTTAGTATCCCCTCTTTTTCTGTTTTTTTCCATCACGGCCATTTTTGTATTTCTATTTATCTGGCACGCTTTGCATATTTGCATTTTCTTGATCCTTCTCCTATTCTTCTGTGGTGCCATTTTGCTTGTTCATGCGTGCCTTCATTTTCACCCTTCAGTCACTTGGGCTGTCATGACTGAAGGTTTCTTTATCACTGTAAGACATCACCGTTTTTTCGTCCTTTTTCCTATCCTCATCCGTCTATCTATTCGTCTGTCCATCTGCCTTTCTATCAGTGTGTCCGTCCGTCCATCCACCCATTCTGTACGTCCATCACCTATTCTGACCGTCCATCCACCTATTCTGTCTGTCCACCTAACTATCCATCCGTTCGTCTCCGTGAATCCATCCATCCATCCATCCACTCTTCCTTCCACCCAGCTATCCATCCATCCATCCATCCACTCTTCCTTCCACCCAGCTATCCATCCATCCATCCATCCACTCTTCCTTCCACCCAGCTACCCATCCGTCCATCCGTCCGCCTGTCCATCCATCCAGCCGTCCATCCTCGCAGCCGGCCGCCAGAGCCTTATGGTGAGGCGAATGAAGAATTGAGTTAGGGGGACTTTTATGGCCGTAACTATGGAGGCTTTACGACGGTGGAGTTTGATATCGTGATTATATTTTTATGTCTGCGTTCCTCTGCCCGCCGTCTTTCTCGGCTTTCCGGACCGGTTTTCATTAGGGCGGCTTGGCTTGGACTTCTTCGGCCGGACCGTCCGTCTTGAGACTCGGCTTGGCCTTGCGGGGTCCTGGCAACGACGGCGGCGGCGGCGGCGGCATTGTCGTGCCGCGGCTCACTTTGGCTTCGGCCGGGCCTGATGGCGCCATTAGGGATATTTGTGTCCGCGCTTTTAATAACGCAGATTTCCGGATATTGGGGATAAATCGTAGTTGGTCTGTGAGTTGGACATATATGTGTGTAATATATATATATATATATATATATATATATATATATATATATATATATATGTATATATATACACACATTATATATTATACATTATACTTATACATTTTGCATATATACATATATATATATATATATATATATATATATATATATATATATATATATATATATATATATATATATATATATATATATATGCATGCACACGCATACACATGTGTGTGTGTGTGTGTGTTTGTGTATGTATATTGCAGATGATGATAAGGGGAATCGGCTCTCCATCGATAGTGAGGGAGGAACCAAAGCGTCCCAGGCAAAGAAGGCTGGGCGGGACGGGAGAAGGGGTGAGCACTTGCACTGTGAGGAGAAATTCCATGAAGAGAATAAATTCTCTATCACACCAGCACTTTTTTCCGTCAATTTTTGCGTTTTCGAATGAACTTTCCTCTTGGAAATGGACTAACCCTATCACTCTGCCAAGGCTGAAAACATTGCTCATGTAAACGATCGTTCTCATACATATCACGTTATTTTAAAGAAAATATGGTTATGTATATTGTATATACGAATGGTCTAACATATTAGCTTATGTTTACATTCACTCATTCTATCTAAGTCATCAATAAAAAATCTGCCTGTGTAGAACCTCCGTAGCACAAGATCAAGACGGAAATTGGTCGCACGGAAACGGTCCCATCCCTCTCCTGGAAGGTGTTCCGTTTGCAGACGATACTTGCGGAAAGCCTCAGACTCGGACGGAAGTGCAAAAATTGACGGAAAAGTGCTACTGTGATAGGGCCTTAAGATCGGTCATTCATCCGGAACAATGTAGAGGGAAGATTCATCCAGACTTCTGTGACGAACGGGCCAATCACTGGGTTAGTGAAGAGAAAGCCTTTTACCTGCGATGGTGAGGAGAGTCACCTGGAATCGTGAGGAGAGTCACCTGGAATCGTGAGGAGAGTCACCTGGAATCGTGAGGAGAAAGGCCCACTCACCTGGGATAGTGAGGAGAAAGACCGACTCACCTGGGATAGTGAGAAGAAAGGCCCACTCACCTGGGCCGCGGGAGAAAGAACTGTAGCATTATTTCGGGCTTTGCCAGACCTTTTACAGATCAGATGTCAATGAACTATTAAGAACCGGATAAGGCCATCGTGTTATGGACAATATAGATATATATTTTTGCAGCTCGCGTGCCTCCTCCTATGCCGGTCGTGGGCAGGGTCTATGTAAGTACTTATATAGACCTTGCTCGTGGGTCATTGGTAAAATAGTTACGACGGATTGCGAGGAAAATTTGCGGATGGGTTGCCCTTGACCGAGGGACCACTCTTGAAAGTTTTTAATTGTGGTTTACGGGTCTAGTTTGAAGTTAAAGTCTGCGAATTGGATTTTCTTTTTAAAAACTGTAGTGCACCGATGTACAATGAAACTAAGAGTTTTAGGCAGTGTCGGGAATAAGCACTTGTGTGTGTGTGTATGTTTGTGTTAGCCTTCTGTTGAGAACTTTACGGGATTGATCAGGCCGATGTGGCATTTATTAGTCATGGATCCTGCCTGGACGGGTGGCAGTGGCCGAGGTACGTTTCGCCGGTCCTTGTGTCTAGACGTGCCCGACAACGCGTTCCGTCGGTGTCCGTTTGTCTGTGTCTGAGAGGGTAGTTCGCCGAGGGCGGGGGGGAAGGGGGGGGGAAGGAAGAGAGGGGGGACGCGCGCCCGGCTGGTGTTAATGGTTATTGCGAGGGGATGTGTTGGTTTATGTTTCGTTGCGATTGTTTGCTATATCGGTTATGAGAGGCCGGCGATAGGTCTGCTCGCTTTCGCTCGGCCTCTCCTTCCTCTCCTCCCCCCCCCCCCCCCTCCTCACTCTCTCTCTCTTCTCTCGCTCTCTCTCTCTCTCTCTCTCTCTCTCTCTCTCTCTCTCTCTCTCTCTCTCTCTCTCTCTCTCTCTCTCTCTCTCTCCCTCCCTCTCTCTCCCTCTCCTCCCTCTCTCCTCTCTCCCTCCTCTTTCCTCCCTCCCTCCCTCCCTCCCTCCCTCCCTTTCTCTCTCCCTCCCTTTCTCTCTCCCTCCCTTTCTCTCTCTCTCTCCCTCTCTCTCTCTCTCCCTCTCTCCCTCTCTCCCTCTCTCCCTCCCTCTGTATTCTTCTTTGTGCGTGCGCGTGTAAATGTACGTACGTGCATGTATTCTTGTGTTTGTTTATTCGTTCGTTCGTTTGTTTTCACGAATGCGAAACGCTTTCATTTGGAAAATTATCAAAGTTTTGGTATTTTCTCCCATCTTCCTTTTTACTCCATACTCCATATATAAAGTTCATGCAATCCGTTCGGCTCGTTTTGAAGTAATTACTGCAGTGGTTAGTATGTGCGAAGCTTCCTGAGGTTTATTTGCTCGGTTTTGCATTGTCAGTTGTGCTTTTATGTGTATTTGCTCACTCGTTGTTTCATTGGTAACGAGGTAGAGGGAACTTGAACTAGAGTGCTAACTGCTAACCCTTTCATTACTGATTATACTTTGGCTGCTTTGTTTGTGTTGCGCTTTGTGATGTCAGTTAATTCACCCAATCTCTGTCTGTCTCTCTCTCTCTCTCTCTCTCTCTCTCTCTCTCTCTCTCTCTCTCTCTCTCTCTCTCTCTCTCTCTCTCTCTCTCTCTCTCTCTCTCTCTCTCTCTCTCTCTCCTCTCTCCCTCTCCCTCTCCCTCTCCCTCTCTCTCTCTCTCTCTCTCTCTCTCTCTCTCTCTCTCTCTCTCTCCCTCTCCCTCTCCCTCTCCCTCTCCTTCGCGCTCTCCCTGTCTCCCTCCCCTCCCTCCCTCCCTCCACCACCTCCTTTCCTCCCTTCCTCCCTTCCTCCCTCCCTCCACCTCCTTTCCTTCCCTCCTCCCTCCCCCCTCCTTTCCTTCTCCTCTCCCTCCCACCTCCCTTTCCTTCCTCCCTCCCTCCCACCTCCTTTCCTCCCTCCCTCCCTCCCACCTCCCTCTTCCTTCCTCCCACCCTCCCCACCTCCTTTCCTTCCTCCCTCCCCTCCCTCCCACCTCCCTTTCCTTCCTCCTCCCTCCTCACCTCCTTTCCTTCCTCCCTTTCCTTCTCCCCTCTCCACCTCCTTTCCTTCCTCCCTCCCTCCCTCCCACCTCCCTTTCCTTCCTCCCTCCCTCCCACCTCCTTTCCTTCCTCCCTCCCTCCCACCTCTCTCTCTCTCTCTCTCTCTCTCTCTCTCTCTCTCTCTCTCTCTCTCTCTCTCTCTCTCTCTCTCTCTCTCTCTCTCTCTCTCTCTCTCTCTCTCTATATATATATATATATATATATATATATATATATATATATATATATATCAGACACGCTTTCTCTCTTTCACTCATACACACTTTTTTTTATAAATGTCTACCATTGTAACTAGGGCTTTTTAGAGGTGTGTCGGGGAGAGGCAGAGAGTGAGTGGGGCGTCAGAGCGTGCTTAATATGGTATCGATTTTTTTTCTTTTTTTCTTTTTCTAATTTCTTCGCTTTCTTTCCTATCGCATCTCACTTTTATCTTAAAGATGATATAAGAAAAAAAAACATATGGCGCGAGAGAGCTGAAACCTGAAATAGGAGGAGTGACCTTCCGGGCGAGGATCGGGAGATGGAGCGCTGTGCTGAAGTGTGAAAGGGTTATCGATTCTTGTTTTTGTGCAACGTCCTTTCAGGTGAAATGGGTGAACCTCGAGGGAAGAAGGGAAAAGGATAAAGGAGGAGAGAGAGTGGGTGAGAGAGAGAGAGTGAGTTAGAGAGAGAGAGAGTGTGAGTTAGAGAGAGAGAGAGTGTGAGTTAGAGAGAGAGAGAGAGTGAGTAGTGAAGAGGAGAGAGTTAGAGGAGGGAGAGTTGAGAGGAGGAGGAGTGATGAGAGAGAGAGAGTTAGAGAGGAAGAGTGAAATGATTAGAGAGAGAGAGAAGAAGAGAGAGATTAGAAGAGGAGGAGAAGATTAGAAGGGAGAAGGTAATTGAAGAGAGAGAGAGTGAGTTAGAGAAAGTGAGTTGAGAGAGAAGAGTGAGTTAGAGAGAGAGAGTGAGTGATTAGAGAGAGAGAGAGAGGAAGTTAGAGAGAAGAGAGAGTTGAAGAGAGAAGTTAGAGAGGGAGAATGAAAATGAGAAATGATTAGAGAGAGATGAAGAGAGAGGACAGAGAAAGAGAAAAACAGATGAAGAGAGAAGTGAGTTAGAGAGAGAAAGTGAGTTAGAGAGAGAGAAAGTGAGTTAGAGAGAGAGAGAGAGTGAGTGAGTTAGAGAGAGAGAGAGTGAGTGAGTGAGTTAGAGAGAGAGAGAGAGTGAGTGAGTTAGAGAGAGAGAGAAAGTGAGTTAGATAGATAGAGAAAGTGAGTTAGAGAGAGAGAGAGAGTGAGTTAGAGAGAGAGAGAGAGTGAGTGAGTTAGAGAGAGAGAGTGAGTGAGTTAGAGAGAGAGAGTGAGTGAGTTAGAGAGAGAGTAGTGAGGATTAGAGAGAGAGAGTGAGTGAGTTAGAGAGAGAGTGAGTGAGTTAGTTAGAAAAGAGAGAAAGAGGAAATGATTAGAGAGAAAAATGAAGAGGTAGAGAGAAAGAAGAGTGAGTGAGATAGAAGAGAGAGTGAAAGTAGAAGAGAGAGAGAGAAATGATTAGAGAGAGAGAAAATGATTAGAGAAGAGAGAGAGTGAGTTAGAGAGAGAGAGAGAGTGAGTGAGTTAGAGAGAGAGAGTGAGTGAGTTAGAGAGAGAGAGTGAGTGAGTTAGAGAGAGAGAGAGAGAAAGAAAGAGAAAGAGAGAGAGAGAAAGAAAGAGAAAGAGAGAGAGAGAAAGAAAGAAAGAGAGAGAGAGAGAGAGAGAAAGGAAGAGAGAGAGAGAGAAAAAGAGAGAGAGAGAAGAAAGAAAGAGAAAGAGAGAAGAGAGAAAGAAATAGAGAGAAAGAGAAAGAGAGAGAAAGAAAGAGAGAGAAAGAGAGAGATGAGGAGAGAGAGAGAGAGAGAAAAGAAAGAGAATGAGAGAAGAAAGAAAGAAAGAGAGAGAGAGAAAGAAAGAAGAAAGAGAGAGAGAGAGAGAAAGAAAGAGAAAGAGAGAGAGAGAAAGAAAGAGAGAGAGAGAAAGAAAGAGAGAGAGAGAAAGAAAGAGAGAGAGAGAGAGAGAGAGAGTGAGTTGAGTGAGAGAGGGGGGGAGAGGGAGAGAGGGAGGGGTGAAGTGTACTTGAGTGTGTGAGATACGGGAACTGAGGCAGCGGAGGTGTACAGTGTGGTGTAGTGCCCTTTAAACTCTGAGATATTTCTCGGTTGTCTTTCATTTTCGTCTTCATTCTCCTCCTTTTCCTCGTTCCTATTTCTTCTTTTTGCTCCTCCTCCTCCTCTTCTTTTTCTACTTCTTCTCCATCTTCCTCGTTTTTCTTTACCCTCCTCATTGTCCTTTCCTCCTCCCCGCCCTGTTATTATTGATGATATTATTTCGCCGTCCCCTCTCTCCCTCCTTCTCTTCTGACGCAAAAGTGATGTGCTGCGTATTAGGAGAGAAGAGGGTGATGAAAGAGTAGAGGGAGGAGCGCAAGAGGGCAGCAGCAGGCTAGGGGGGGGGGGGAGTGATGATGGGTAGGTCTTGTGAGGGAGGGGGGGGGGGGTCTCAGGTGTTCAAGTATTGTATTGTCTCGTATCGTGACAGTTAGTGCCGAGGTGGTGAAGTGTCGGGTATTGGCCTGTGGCGCCGCCTCTTTCTTTTTCTCACTCTCACTCTCACTCTCACTCTCTCGGTCTCGCTCGCTCGCCCACTCTCCTCGGGAAATAAGGTGCGCGTCAGCAGCCGTGTGTATAAGAGGTCTATGTAGAGGGAAGAAGGGTTTGTTAGAGGGGGTGGGGGTAGGGAAGGAGTGGGGCAGGTGTGCTCATATATGAAGTGGAAGATTTGAAAGTGCAAGTAGGGGACAGTATGGAAGCCGTGAAGGAAAGGGATATATATGTATGTATGTACGAGTGAGTGAGTGAGTGATTGTGTGTGTTTATGTGAAGGGGTGTTGATATTTGTATTTGTATCTATACTTGTTATGTGTTTATGTGCGAAAGGGTCTTGATATCTTGAATATATGAATGCCCTATTTCATCCTTGTCATTGTTTATTTTTCCCCTGAACGAGTCTGATGGTAAATGCAGTGTGAAGAATACGAGGCGGCGACCGGTGCCCTCCGGATTTATCCCTTTCTGTGGCCTATCTCCCCCTCTCCTTTTCTTCCCACTTCCCACACTCATGCACAACTCCCCCTCCCCACTCCCGCCCCAACCCCACTCCACCCGCGGTCTTACCGGCAAGAGCAGCAGTGGTAATGTTGACCTCCTCCGGCGCCGTTTCCCCGGGCATTTTCTGGCTGAACCGCTGCCTTCATAATTAATACCGTCGGGGCAGGATAGTGCGTGAGGGCTTCCTCGCTGCGCGTCACTAAGGGTCGCAACCATTAGCTCTTAACGTTGCCGAATGACCCTTGTGGCTTGGTTATGACGCCTGTGACGGCTTTAACTGTAAGATTTAGAGACGGAGAAATAGAGAGAAAAAGAGAGAGACAGAGAGGGGGGCTGAAAAGAAAAGAAAAATCGAATGAAAAGAGTTCAAAGTAGTGAACGAGAGAATAAAAATTTAGTGAGCGAATTTAGTGAGAAATGGTGAATGAGAGGGAGGAATGGAGGGAGGGAGCATTGAATTAGAGTTAGAGAAAAAGAGATAAGGTGGAAATAGCGAATGAGAGAAACATCGAGAGAGAAATAGCAAAGGAGATGGTTAGTTGTGAAATAGCGAATGATAGACGAAGACAGACAGACAGACAGGCAAAGGGGTTAGGAATGAAGAGTAAAGTAGCATACGAGAGAGGGAGAGAAAACGAGAGGAAACGAACCAGAGAGAGGACTCCTTCCCATAGCAAAGGACTGCCATCATACGTAATCGCTGCTTTGCTCCGCCGGCAGCTAGGAAGTGCATTGCCTGAAGCTCCCAGAGTTGAAAGGCGAGCAAGCGGCCTCTCTCGGCATAGCATTGGCGTTGGATATGCCGCCACCACTACGCATGGATTACGCACGAGCATGTCTCGGCGTTTCCTGGCGCTCTGGGAAACAGGCGCGTCTTTCTGGAATATGTTAGAGAAAATGGCGCTCGGAGGCTTGGGGGATTACGCGCCGAAATGTTCTCCCAGACGGCCCCGGAGTGGTTGGGGGTGGAAGGTGGAGGGGGGGAGAGGTGGGAGGTGGGGGAGGATGGAGGATGGTGGAAGTTGGAGGGGAGGGGGGGAGGAGATGAAACCAGAATGTGGTTATGTTGTTCTGCCGTCGCCGCCGTCTCTTGGCCATTTCCCCTTTTCCGTTTCATCCTACTCTATGGCTTCCTTCATTTTCATCCTATTCATCTGCTTCATCGGTTTCTTCCTCCGCCACCATATTTTCTCTTTCCTCTGTCTCCTCCTTTTCTCCTTCCTCCTCTTTCATCTCCAGCCCCCCCCCTCCCTTGCAGCAAACCGTGACAGACAGACAGACAAACATGCAAAGGCAATGGCAGAGGCAGACAGCGTAGGTGTGTATGCGTAAGCGTCTAAATCCGCAATAAGAGTTCCGGGTAATAAAGGCGGAGCGGGTCGGTTCATGTCGTCTGATGGGAGATTATTAGCGAGGATATCATCTTACGTCGTGAGTAGTACCATGCGAGTTTCTTGTCTGTGTCAGTTGTTGGGTGTAACGTTGGATCTTCCACTCCCCTTTTTCTCTTTTTCTTTCGGTTCCTTGGCGCATTCATTCGCATAATCGCGAGTGGACCTTAATGTATCTCTGCCGTGAGGGTAAAGGCCTCCAGGGACCTTACGGTGACCCTCGAGAGTATGGCCGTGTTCGCGTGGTTATGGCCTCCCTCGGCTCCCTTACGAGATCGGGTCCGCTGTCGGTCATATTTTTATTCCGGCGAGTGATAAGAGAAACTGGGCGCTTGATTGGCCTTCTGGTTCTCGGGCGAGGCGACGTAATCCCGCCAGCGCCGTCGCATTACGTGGCGTCGGCCCGATGGAGGCGGTGGAGTCGGGGCGGCTGACGTGTGTGTCTCGTGCCCGGGTGTGAGGGCGTGTGTGTATGCGGGCTGCGAGCAAGGACTCATGAATATTGGTTATTTACCCTCGTGTGCTTGTGCTTGTATGTGGAGTCACGCACACGCTAATCCCCTCCCTTCCCCTCGCCATCCTATCCCTCTCGCGCGGCTCTCCTCCTCGCTCTCTCCCCTGACTCCTCTTTCTCTCTTCTCTCCTCTCCTCTCTTTCCTCGCCACTCGCCACCAGACTCCCGGTTTGCCGCTGAGTCTGGCTCCTGTTGTGTTATGTATGAGTGTTTTTGTTTGTGCGTGTTTGTTTGGGTTTGTGTTGACCTTTTTTGGCTTTCCATGCTGCCCCGCTTTGGCTATAAGCTCTCGTTTTGATACGCATACAGGTATTTCCGTTGCGTATGTGTGCGTGTGTGTTCTTGCTCTCTCTCTCTCTCTCTCTCTCTCTCTCTCTCTCTCTCTCTCTCTCTCTCTCTCTCTTTCTCTCTCTCTCTCTCTCTCTCTCTCTCTCTCTCTCTCTCTCTCCCTCCCTCTCTCCCTCCCTCTCTCTCTCTCTCTCTCTATCTATCTATCTATCTATCTCTCTCTGTCTCTCTCTCTCTCTCTCTCTCTCTTTCTTTCTCTCTCTGTGTGTGTGTGTGTGTGTGTGTGTGTGTGTGTGTGTGTGTGTGTGTGTGTGTGTGTGTGTGTGTGTGTCTTTATCGGTCGAGCACAGGGAAAGAGGAGGAGGGGGGGGGGTTGAACGTCTGGACCCCTTGTTAACATGCACACCATTGTGTTCCCGCGCTGCCTCCGCTGCTGTTGTTGTTTACCAAGAATGCAGCATTGTCAACACTTTACTTAATGCACCGCCTCCGTCTGCTCTGTTGTTTTGTTTCACACCTGTTTTTCCCCTCTAATTTGTTTTTTTGAAGGGGATTATTTCTTATTTATTTCTATCATTATATTTATTTTCTAAGATTACGATGTACAAACCCTGATAGAGATCACAGTGATCGCCGGAGAGTTATTAACGTAATGTTTTCCTCTTCCGCAGGTATGTTAATGAGGCTCATTAGCGGCGCGTGAGAGTGCCTACGTGCTGTTCCGTGGTAAGTGGAGATGTGGCTTAAGGTATGTCGGAGCGCCTGGTCCCCGACTCCCCCGGCGAGGTCGTCTCGAAGCACCTTGGCCACGGTAAGGGGAGCGGATATGGCAGCGGCTTTTAATGTCAGCGTGTATCATGAGGACGACCGAGTGGTCTCAGTAGAAGCAGCGTAAGGAAGAGCGTCTCCCGAGGGAAGGCCACAGTCATAGCGTGTGTTATTACGGGCTAATAGGGTGAGTAGGGGATAATGATGTCTAAATT
>NC_091565.1:18258313-18260813 GCF_042767895.1 Penaeus vannamei
TGTTTGCGAAGGTTTAAAAGCTCATGGTTTACCTCCCCCACTCCCCCAATCTCTCCCATACCCCTACCCCGCCCCTTTTCTGGCTCAGAAGTGGTCGGACCGAAGTATTCTTTTAAGGTCTGGCTCGCGGAACTACAGAGGGATAGTCCCATTTTTAGGCTAATGGCAATACTAAACCAGCGGCTGTACCCTTCTGAACCGAATTTACCCCTCACTGATATAACTCGCGGGAGCTTTTACGTCCACGGAACATTTAAGGTTTGCTAGAGAGAGAAAAAGAAAACGATAGAAAGAAAAGAAAATCAATCTTGTTGCACGTCCTCTCAAATCCTGTAAAAGCATAAAGAGACAAAATCATCTGAGATGCTTATAAATTCAAGAACACCATGTTCGTGTTGCAACGGCCAAAACCTATACGCAACGGACAACCAAATATCAGCATACCCCCTACAAATCGAAGGCGAGAACATAACACATCTACACACCCTCAGCAAGCAAGAAAGCAAGGAATCAAGCAAAACACCGAGCATGTAACGTTAGACCTCCCATCACCAGAGCAATGCGTCCTCCAGACCGCGTGTCACTAGCGAGCGAGCCTACATTATGATTCCCGAGGACGACCTTGCTGTACTCCGCCACAGGGTGTCGTCACTCACGCGGCAGCTCGGTCAGCAGCGCGGCTTCGGTTGCAGTGCGAGCAGGCGGCTTCGGGCTTGCTTGCCAATGTGCCTGCTGCGGAGGGTGGCATCGCAAAACACCAGAGTTTTCAAAGAAAATGGAGAAATGTGTCGCAGGAATCTAAACAACAGCTAACAGTACTGCACTGTCAGTTCCACCACATTGCCTTGACCTGCAAAGCCTCACCGACCACATACCCAAAGGACCTCTGGATGCTCACTAATGCCCAAACCTACCCTCCCTTCGCTGCTGCATCATCTCACTGCCCAGTCTGTACGCCGCAAATGCTCAAGGGGGAGATACGTGACCTCCCGCCGTGAGTATCCACGCCAAGGCCACTTAACAGAGGGCGGGATACACGTCAGGACAAGACGACCACAGTGCCCCCCTGTCTCGACGTCTTTTCCTTTTTGTCTTTTTTCTCATTGTTTTATTTCTATAATTTTCCTCTCAATCGCCTATCAGCATCACCAGATGAGCCCACAGTTGCAATTCAAACAACTGTCACGCATGTTGCCACGAGCGCGGACATCTGCATGACAGGGACGCTCGGGGCTTGCAAGCCGTCTCGTATAAACATGCTTGACAGATTCAGTCACTGCCGCCCCAACACCGAACCTTTGAGGAAAATCACATTACCTACACTTGGTCAATATCAATCTTAGTGCCTTTACCCTTTACCTGTCCACATAATTAGTTTACAAAAGCAAAACACGTGATTAAAAGGCTGGAACCGATGTAAATCATACATATCTTCAGGCTATTAAAACTCGCCTCTCCCTCCTCGTGACCATATAACAGAGCAACCGTTTTAATCCAGTTACGAACAAACGTTGTCCCTCCCTGGCGCAACAATGCCACCCAAGAAAATGGGACTACAAGTGCACGGCGCTCAGCCACTGGGGGCGAGACCTGTGCGTTGTGGACTTTCGAGGCTACTAGAAGAGAGACTACGGTCTTGTGCGATAGACTACGGCGGAGTCTTCACT
Organism: Penaeus vannamei; assembly: GCF_042767895.1. Taxonomy (NCBI): domain Eukaryota; kingdom Metazoa; phylum Arthropoda; class Malacostraca; order Decapoda; family Penaeidae; genus Penaeus; species Penaeus vannamei. The sequence continues at coordinate 18,259,981 of NC_091565.1, forward strand.
GCGACATCTGTGAGTAATCCGACACTGCAAGTGGAAGAAATGCCCCGGTCGTTCCGTGAGAAACGGAACGACCGGGAACATAGATGGAGTTAAAAACTTGTCATGTAAAGTAATACTCGTAAAGAAATGATGGCTGATTGCAAAGCAATGATGAAGATAAAGGTTCGTTAAGAAAGACTGATGTGAAATGGAAAGATTGCATTTGAATATAATGAATTCAATACTGCAGTGCAGTTGGCGTGAGTCTGATGAACTGAATCGGCAATGGCTATCAGGCCCTGGCTTCGCCCCGCCCAGTGCCGTCGGGAAGGCATCACACAGTAGCTACTTGTTACCCTCTCGGCCCGCTGCCACGCTCGCTCAAGGGCCAGCCCGGACCTTGAGTGAGGCCAGCACTGCACCCATAACCGTTGCTCTTGTCCGGTTGGCCACTTTGGGGCAACTCTCGGAGAAGGGGAACCTCGCCCTTGTACATCCCATTCTTGTTTTGTTAACGAGGTTTCCTCAAATTCATCGACCTATTCGTGTTTTGTAGCCACGCGTCTTCTGCGATTGCATCTCTCCTCACCCTTACCATACTTCAGCGTTTGTTTCCTTAATGCAATCCCTGCCCTCCATCCCGACGACGCCTCCCCGGTTGGCGAATCCTCCACAACTCCTTCGACTCCCGCGGACTCGGTTTTCGTCCCTCCGAGTAATCTAGGGACAGCGCGTCGGTCTCCTCTTTCATGCTGTCCGACTAGTAGCCCCCCGACGGCCTCTCCTTGAGTAACCGTCTTTGCAAGATCCGGGAAGCGTTCCACCCCATACCTAGCGTCTAGGAGTCCCGAAAC
>NC_091565.1:18270813-18274760 GCF_042767895.1 Penaeus vannamei
CTCGCCTCCCTCCCTTTCCCTTTCCTCTCTTCTTTGTCTTCTTATTTACTTCCTCTATCTCATTCTCTTCCACCCTCCCCTCGCCTATTCCTCCATTCTCTTTCTCTTCTCTTGCCTTTATCTCTCACTCGATCCACTCGCGTCGCCTTCCGTCATCTGCTTTCCATTCATGCCTCCGCCCTCTCTGCTCGCGCTTGGTTCGTGCTTTTAATCTTCCCTTCTTTCTCATTTTTTTCGTTAACTTTGGGAGGAAGGAGAAGACAGACAGTGAGAAAGAGAGAGAGAGAGAGAGAGAGAGAGAGAGAGAGAGAGAGAGAGAGAGAGAGAGAGAGAGAGAGAGAGAGAGAGAGAGAGAGAGAGAGAGAGAGAGAGAGAGAGAGCCCAAGAGGAGGAAAAGGGAAGCAAAAACCACCGACAGAGGAGGAGAACGTCCGAAAACACAAAGAAACATGACAAGCAGCATACTGTCCTTTCTACCCACTCTTCTACCTACCAAGCTACCAACCCATCCCATCCATCCATCAATCTACCGCCGGCCAATTCGCAACGCCACAGGCAAGCATAGCCTCTCAGTTGCACCCGAACATATCCTTGCAGTTTCGTGGATCCGGGGAGACCGTGACTCATCCCCCCCCCCCAACGGCCCAACCCCCGCCTTCAACCTCTTCCATGACCCATCACAAGAGGGCCTTTCTGATACCGGCGAAAATCTATTTCTCATGAAAAGAGGAACGAAGAAGAATGAGGGAAGGAGGGAGAGAGAACGGATGGGGAAGAGCTGAAAGGGAAAGGGGAGGGAGGGAGGAGAGTGAGAGGGGAAGGGGGAACAGTGGGGAGGAGAGTGAGAGGGGAAGGGGGAAGAGTGGGGAGAAGAGTAAGAGAGGAAGGGGGAAGGTGGAAGAGAGTGAGAAGGGATGGGAGGAAAGAGTAAGGGGAAGGGCGGATGAAAGAAGAAAGAAGGGAGAGAGGAAAAGAAGGTAGAAAAGCGAGCGTTGTAGCGGGGGAGATAGAGGCAGAAAGGAGAAAGGCGAAGGAAAAGCCACAAAGACAAGGCACACTCTCTTCGGCCATCCTTCATCAGATCATCCCGGCATAACCAACAAGTACCCCGCCAGCGCCCTCCGGCCGTGCCCTCGAGGGACCTCTCCAGCACGTCCCAAAATCGCGCTCCTGACAATGGCCGCCTCGCCCTTACCGGCAGTGAGGACGACCCCGAACCGCGCCACCTGCAGTAAGGATCGCTGGAGCGTCTCACAGCCGTGTAATTCCGACCTTAGAAGACGATACAAAGCTGACAAAGGCGGGAGTTGCTGTCATTTAGCGTGAAGTGCTGTGCTGCTGTTATGCTACTTCTGCTGCAGTCTGAACACTGATTTTATGAGCCCGGTTTTCGCTTTTTGCCATCGCCAACTCTAGCCTGTCTCGCCCTTCGTCTGACGCTCACTTGGAGATTTCAAGACAAAGAGGGCGACCAAACACTCAACCCTCAGCACTTCGCAATTCCTCTGGTGTATTCGCACGGTCCACATTTGCACGGGATGAAAGGATTTTGTCCCATCATGGTAAAATTGTCCTCAATAAAATAGTACAAAAAGACTAACTCTGAACATGTTGCATATAAATCTTAATCCCACGGGCACACAACCGCACGCGCTCGCGGAGCAGACACGCGAATACAAACTAACACGCGAACATACAACCAGGACCACACATACAAACAGTTGTAAGGAGGGTGTGCGTGCGTGTGCAGGAGTAAGTGAAGAATACCGAGTAAAAATGGTTCTCTTTCCCTTTATCTGGATTCGCACGCTCGGAATATTAGCACGAGGGGAGAAAATACGGAGGCATCACCGTCGATGTCTAAGGGCGGCCTGCTCACTAGACCAAAAAGGCGAGAACGACATGAGTCTTCCATAGAGGAGAGAGAGCCTGATATACCCACAGGTGTGTGCGTACAGCGAAACACCTGGCCGAAAGCCGCCCGAACTTCCACTTGGGCTTCGTTTCCTCAGCTGCAGGAAATGCCTCAAAGGATATTGACAAAAAATACATAAAACGTAAGGGGGCATGTGTTAAACACACAAGTGCTGGGGAGAATACACAAAATTACCCCCTTTAGATTATTTCATCGTTTAATGCTAAAGATGTATCCCCGGCTGCCGGCGAAAGACAGCAGCTAAGCCACCCACGCTCGCTGGCCGAAGTGGCCGCGGAGCCACGAGGGGCGCGCCGCGACTAACTCGACGTGACTCCGAGGCTCATTAATAACGTGGCTCGAAGGCAGCCGTGACATGTGAAAGGGCTTGGAAGCTGCCGTGACGGGAGGCATGAAGGAGGCGGTTGTGATAGCGGCGGCGAAGGAGGCGGTGTCACGGGGCGACGCCGTGTTAAGGGCGAGAACCCGGCCGGAAATACCTTTATACTCACCTCACGCACTTGCCTCTCCCTCCTCCTCTCTCTCCTCCGGACGGTATTTGGGGAAAGTTTAACTTGCAGAACATGACTGGGATTCCATCGTCTTTAAATTATTATTTCTTTCCTTGGAGGATAAAATCGAAGTCCTTCCAAGACCACCGGGAAAATTAATTGTCGGCAACTCTGCGGCACCTTTGTTTCCATAGTAACCATGACGGCGCCAGAGCGACTTCCTCCGCGTCTCCGCCGCACCTCTCTCGGAAGATGTCTTTCTTGTAAAACTTTATTCGTCAATCACGAGTCAAAAGCTCAGCACGATATATTTTTGGTTCTATTGTATAATATAAAACGAATCTCCTGTAGCATTTTTGTTATACAATAATCGTAATCCAATTAAGTAATACTGGAAACTGGAAAACAATATTATAAAACACATAACGTCATTTGTAAGCCTGAATATTTATTCTAAAAAGTTTTATAACCGCCGCTGTAACTGTAACCTGGACCGGCCAAGGCGGTCAAGTTCCCGCGCTCGCCGGCAACCAATCACAGCTCTTCCCGGCAATAGGTCTCAGCCAATCACAGTCCGTTATTAATATACGATACGCAGGTGTAGCTCTCGCTTTTTTCATATTCTCGTGATTTAACCGAAAAATGGACTTTAAAAAGATGCTAAACTCCACACTTTCTTCAATCAGATACACAAAGACGACCCGTCAGTTATCTATTATTATTCCCCGTAAACGTAAACATGCAAATCCACCCGAGACCACGAGAAGAGGATAGTAAAACAAGGGGCGGACGAAAAAAGGAACAGTTGAGCGAAACCATGTGAATGAAGGGCGCGGAAGCGCGGGTTGAACTCTGGTCTCGTAGGCCACTCACATGCACTCCCCTGCGAGTCATTTCATCTGTCGTACGTACAGATACCCTCGCAACGCTCTCTTAATGTTAACACTACTGCGATCCTTCTTCATGCGGTGCAACGCAGATCGACATGCCTAAAATACAAAACTAAAGCCACTGCATTTGACTGATGTGGAGCAAGGCAACTGATCAGGACGGTGGGGTTCTGGGTACGAGTTCCTATAATTGCTGAAGAATCCGAGAATGCTGTAGGTGGTTCTCGCCAACAGCGGCCAAGGTCAGGCGTGCTCCATGTCCTCGACAGATGAAGAAAAGGCGCGGGCGAAAATCCGACCGAGCGAAAGCCAAGACGTCAAGTGCGAACGAGCGATCAGGTTCCCTCAAAGAAGCTGCGAAATCAGTGCTGGTAAGAACCGGTGCGTCGGGCGCCGTTTGAAGGAGCCACCTTGCGTAACTTCAAAGGTTTCAGCGACGGTTTAAGCCAAACACAATAAATAAGAAAATGAAGATCCTGAAGAGCCAAAGGATAGCTCGGTCAACATCTCTCTTTTTCACACTCACCACACCGACCCTATCACGCACAAGGGATCAACGCCATCACATACCTGCGGAAAAAGAGAAATCAATTAAAACAAAGAACATGTCAAGAAAGTAATTGCATTTGT
>NC_091565.1:18275260-18280260 GCF_042767895.1 Penaeus vannamei
GGAAACATGGAAAGTGCGTTTTTATTCACTAGTTAAGTTTCATTCAGGTTAATTTGGCATTGATTGGGTTACTTTTTTTATTTTTTTATCCCGAACCCAAAGAAATCGGGAAATGAGATCTCGCGACGAATATTTTTGGGAAGCATCACGTATATCAGGGATGTATGATAGGGATTTTTCTTAACGGTTTCTCATTCATGGTATACATGAATATAGAAAGGACAACCCGAATAAGTGAATAAAGAAAGGGAATAGATAGACTAGATCGAAAAACATGAGAGAGTACGATATATTTGTACGTGCCAAAGTGATGGCGTATCGTAGTTTACAACTCACTCTTGATGAGGTTCACTGAGAAGAAAAAAAAATGTCCTCATATCGTTTTACCTTGTTTGTTGGCGGTAATAATCGTTGAAATTTAGGAGTTCTTGATGGCACTTTCTGTATGTAGTGTCCTGAACAAGAGGAAAGAAAAATAGACAAAAGTAAGGAATAGTTCAGTCCCCCAAAGGAATCAATACTAAACAACGTTTTCTATGAAAAGCTTACCCGTGCCGAGAGGGGGAGGGGGTGCCACGGGTTCTTAGACATTAGTACTCCCTTTAAAAGCAGGGAGGAAATCCCGTTTCCACTCTCAGAATCGTGTATTGAGAAAAATGCCTGAGTGGGTGTAGGTCGCCTCCGGATGGGGTAGCGGGGACCGGTGCAAGGGAAGTTCCGCGGTTAAAGGTGCTAAACTCCGTTTTTCTTGTAGTCTGCGCTTATCTAAATGTAATTATGTTTTAATCCTCGTGGAATATTTGATACTTAGGAATCCCTTTTACGCTGTAATGGTTTTTGTGCTTTTGTCTGCGTGAAAAGTGCGATGAAAAAAAAAACGTACCAAGAAACAAGTGAAGCGGCACTCTCATGCTTTGCTTTTTCCTATTTTTCTCTTTTTTCAGAGCCTTGGAATATAGAGTCTTGCTTGACATAGACAGGGCCTGGGCATGGTCTAACATGTTTTTTTTTTTTTCCTCAGTCACATCCATGGACTGTTTATCTACCTGCTCTCATTACTCTTTTAAGTTCAGCGAAACTTTTTCTTCATCCGCCGGACTCGATGTATTTCAGTGGCGCTTCGTGTTCCTCCTGCAATTTGTATACCTTTTTGGCGCAACCTGACGGCGAAGAAGTGGAGGTGGGGCGGGGGAGTGGCTGACAGAAAGGCATGGCGGCATAGCGTGCCGCGGCAGTGGTGTTGGTTCTTTCTGTCCATCGCTCTGCTGTGTCGCGACCCAGTGATAGTTCTGCCTTAAAGAGCCGAGTGCGTGGGGAGGGAGCGGGGTGGAGGGCGGGGAGATGGGAGGGAGGGTGAGGCGTCGGCCTACGCGAGCCCTCGTGTACGTTTTACTCCATATCCACGACCTCCATCCATCCCGCAAAGTCGTGGGAGATGCCCGCCGTAGGATGGTTTGAGGAAGATGCGTCGGCTACGAGAATCCCTTTCTGAACCTGCTGTCCCCGCCGTGGACAGGGGAGTGGGGGGCAGGGGGTGCTTGGGGGGGATCAATAGCACTGTACTGCCTGGGGTGAGAGAGGACGAACGGGTAGGGGAAGCTATAGGGAAAGTACTGCAGTTGTGGTACTGCGGAGAGGTATGGGTAGGGTTAGGAAGGGGCACTGGAGAACTGTTTCAGGGAAAGGGAGACGGGGCGCAGGCAGACGGAAGGGTTTCTTCTGTATTTTTGTCGCATATTCTTCAAATTTAATCGGGCGTGTGAAATACAATGTTTTTGTTTTATGTTAGGTCAGCTCAAATAGAAGGGTATGGTTTCGAAGCGAGCGAAAGGAAAGAATAGGCAAGAGCAAGCTAGGAGACTATTTCCAATGCAGCTTTCTTCGACTTTAACAGTTATCTAAATCGAGGTCAGGTAGATTACAGAAGAATCCCCATGATCTCCTAAGGGGTCCGATCAAGTGATTGACAACTTAAATTTGGCAGAAATGGATGGATGTCTGGCCAAGACACTGAAATTACAATTAGGAGTTCGTGGTCATTGCAGAATATACGTTAAGGGTCAGTGGTTGACATGGTGGTCCAGGTGACGAAGGTGACATTGTCCTTGAAGTTTAGGAGAGGTGATTGTGCGGAGGATGGTGCAGTTGCAGTTTCGTGGGTTAAGCGTGGTAGCGGTGTGGGGAGGGTAATGGTGTGTATGAGAATATTAAAGGTGATGGCAGTTGGGTTGGTTCTTGTGGAAAATGAAAGGTCGTGGTAACAGAAGAGAAATGCGGACGTGACAGAGTAGGGGAGATGGTGTGGGAAGATGACAGAGGCGGCGTTACAAATCAATAGTGGTGACGCTGCTCACTCCCGGAGACTGCTTGATGTGATATCACTAGTTGGGATTTCAAAAAGGTTCAACTTCCTCTCTGACTTTGAACCTTTGACTACTTACTGTTTATATTCTGACTTGTGAAAGTGTACGTTGATTTCATCAAAGCTTACTTTATTACTGACAAATGAATTTGACAGTCCTTTGAATAAGGTTGAGACAAGTATATCCTTATCAATTTGATAAAGAACAACATCATTTGCAGCAATGAGACGTGTGACAAAGACATTTCATTGACCATCTTTTGTGTGTGTGGTTTCAGACTGCTTTGTATGTAATCAACCCAGTATCTGTTACTTGAGATATCTCAATCCATTAATTTCTTGAACAGCTCTTTCATATGTTTATTTTCTAAGTAATTTTATGCAAAGTACATGTTTTAGCATTAGCATTTTATATCTTTGTTTTATTTTACTTTGTGACTACTAATACAAATATAGTGCATGTATGGTTTTAAGGACTAGATAAATCATATGTACAAGTTAAATGAATGTTTATGAGCTAGTAGGAATAGTAAAAAAGTGTGTGGTTGCAGAGAAAGTATACAAGGAGAGTGCATTAGGATTCATGTCAGATGTAAGGCTGGAAGAAATGTCTGAATATATCTTGTGTATGTGTGTGTGCTGTATTTCTAAGGATCTGCAAAAGGGAGATGAATTATGAATTATTGGTGAAGGTTAGAGTTGAAATAAGGCAGTAGAATAGTCTGCTGTTGGGTATTTAGCTTTACTAAACAGATTAGTAGTGTAGATATTGAAAGCTATTTTAGTATAGGTGCTCATCTGTGTTAGTGAAAGCTACTTATGATTTGGATACTCCTTTTGTATCCATATTTATTAGGTTTATGATTTGTTGTTGGGTGAATATGTTAGTAGTTTGGCTAAGTCAGAGTGGAGGGCAATAGAATGGAAAAAGTAAGAGGGAATGAAGTAAGAAAGTAGGGAAATGATTGTAAGGTTAACATTCATATTCAGAGATTAGGAGAAATGGGAAGCTGAAAATAATGTCATTGTTTATTGGAATTATAGGGGCCTTTTATGAAGGAATTAATATTTGTACAGTGTGTGTGTGCTCATAATGTATGTACACTTTATACTATTAAACTTGTATGTATGTATGGTTGCATGTATGCTTTTAAATATGTGGTATTTATGATTTCTCTGTCTTGCTTGTACTTACTGTGTGGTGATGGCACTAACATTGTTTTTTCTTTTACCCCTCTGTCTCTTGCCTCCCTGGACTTGATGCTGTTTTTGGAAATCAGGCGTCAGTTGTAAGTATGAATAGTGAATAAGTGCATTTTAATATATTAAGGCATTATGTGGAAGCATACAACTCATATGGCAACATGGAGAATAACAATACGTTCAGTTTGCTGTTTGTTGACTGCAGATATCTTGGCAAATTTATTGCATATGGTCACTAATAAGATACATACTCCATTAGATTTGATGCAACTGAGCGCATTAGATGGTCATTTAATATGTAAATGGAACATTCATTGTCTAGGTCTTTTTGAAGCAAAATTCATGAAGTAATGAATAAAAGAAACTGAATTAAAACTTTGGTTGTAAATACCAGAAACTTTCTGAGTAATGAGAGAATTAGATGCATTATTGTAATCTTGTGTATTATGGCCACACATAGAAATATCTTCATTTTCTTATATAGTGAACATTTTAGCTTTTGTACAGTTGGCTCTCCATACTATTTCCCTTGATAGTAATGCAGGTTAGATTAAATCTGATAAATCCTAATGACTTGGTATTTAGTAAATCACAGTAAATCATGTATAGACTGGAAATTCCCATATTCCTTGATTCTTTCTCACATGGTTAGATGTTACTGATTTTATTTCACTGATGTCAATTATATAAGATTTTTGGCAAGTAAAAGGTATTTTTTATATACAGCTTCATTGATACAATATTTTAATTAAAATGGCCACAGTTGATTAACTATGAGTATGTTGAATTTTTGTCAGTGGAGGGTTAATTGTATAACAGTTTATATACACAGAATTCATGATTTTGACCTCTAATATTTTATTCCTCATTGCAGATACAGACAATCAGCGCGTCATTCTCCAGATTACAGACATCAATGATGAGCCCCCATACTTCATCAATCGTCCCCTTCCAATGCAAGCAGTGGTCAAACTCAATGCTGCTCCAAACACACCAGTCTTCACTCTACAGGCTCGGGACCCTGACAAGGATCATGACATTCATTATTTCCTTGTCAGAGATCGAAGTAAGTGCATGCTTCATATCATGAAAAATTGTAATTTCTACCAGCTTAAAAACAGAAGAAACAAATGCCAGTAATAATGATATCAGGGGTTTAGTTCCCTTGTGTATCTACTTATTTATTTGTAAAATTTCTCTTTACTAAATATAATATTGATGAGATTTTTAAAGAGTTGCTGCTCATAGACTTGGCTTAATTTTTGAAGTGGCTTCCATTCAATTCTTTATGGTGAAGCTAGAAGGGCAGGTCTAATTAATCAGAGGCAAAAGCAAGAGACTGGTGCAGTATATGAACTAGAGAAGCAGCCCCATGGAGTGATGAGCAAACAAATGGAAGTCTCAGAGAGGAAATTAAGCGGAGCTCCCAGTCTTT
>NC_091565.1:18285260-18295260 GCF_042767895.1 Penaeus vannamei
AATGTTACTGCTGTTGATGATGGAAACTGTTGTCCAGGTGGCCAGCAAACCCGCCATACATCCACTGCTGTTGTTGTCGTCTTCATCACTGATGTGAATGACAACAAACCAGTGTTCAAGGACTGTGCTTCATACCATGCCAAGGTTGAAGAGTCTGCCCCTAACGGTTCTCCAGTAATAACTGTACATGCAACTGATGAAGATAAGGGTGTTAATGGACAGGTATGGAGTTTGGTAACCTGGCGTTTTATTAAGGGTATAGATCTTCAGAATAATTTTGTCAAAAATAAACTATCCAATAATTCATATTCTGCTTAATAGTTAAGACCAGGACTTTAAATGTAGATAAGTGTAATTAATTAATGGTATTTCCTTTTTCTTTTTAGGTTCGGTACAGCATTGTGCAGCAACCAAATCAAAAGGGAACAAAATTCACTGTTGACACAGAAACAGGTGAAGTAACCACTAACAAAGTGTTCGATCGTGAAGGCGAAGACGGAAAGTTTGTGTCTGTTACAGTAAAAGCAACAGATAATGGAGACCCATCATTAGAGGGTGTTTGCTCATTCACTGTAGAAATTACAGATATTAATGACAACCCTCCATTATTTGATCGTCAGGTAAGTTTCTGTTGTTTAAAGAACAGAAGAGAAAACAGAACTGAAAGCCCCAATGTTTGCATGATTACTAACTGAAAAAAATTAATTATTGATTAAGTCAATGATCTCCCTTCCAGAAATATGTTGAAAATGTCAAGCAGGACACAAATGTGGGAACAAATATCCTTCGTGTTTCGGCTTCTGATGAGGATGCTGACAACAATGGTGCCATCATATACAACCTAACAATGGCTACAAACCCTGATGACCTGTCTTACTTTGAGATCCAGCCAGAATCAGGGTGGATTGTTCTCAAGAAACCGCTGGACGTGAGTATGATTCCAACGGAAGCACTAGAGTAGCAGACGGCTGATTCCAATCTTAGTAAATGTGTCAGTTAAAAGATTAACTAAAGATGAGTTGTAGTGAATGATGAAAATTTTAAGCAACAGCAGCAGAAGTGAACCAGAATGGAAGGTAAATCTGGAAAATGAATCTAAGGATTGAATGCTTTTTAATGATTCTCAGTAATACAAACATACATGCATACTTTCAAACATATTAAGCACATAATTTAATCATGACAACCTCATTAAATGAATGCATATTCTAATACAAGTGCACACTGCAAAGCAAACATATAGATAAATAAGAAAACACTTTAGCAGATGCAAATATACAAGTCAATAAATACAAACATGAAAATGCACAAACATTAACACTGATGTTTACATGTGTGAGTTGGCATTTTTCATTTAGTGAAAACTTTGAAGAACGTAGGTGTAATATGAAACCTGAATTATTAACTGTGCATGTTTATATTCAATAAATATATATTCAGAGTTTATTATACATTTTTTTTTTCTAGCAGATTTTACTGCTTAACTAAAAGAATTAATTTTGATAACTAGTGTGAAGTGTGTGAGCTGTGAGAAAGCTGTAGCTTTTTTTTTTCTTACTTTTAAAATTCAGAAGGAAAACTATACTTCTTTTTTCTTTTGGTTATGTAGTTTTGAACAGATAACTTGTTTTATATTTTTCCTTGGATAATGAAGATTTGCCTCAAAGGTTATTAATCATTTGATAAAGTCAGTACAAACAGCTTGATGATTTAATCTTAAAATATTCTGATACTGACATTGCCTACATGACATGGTGTCTCCTAATTAATACTTATTGTTTTCTACCATTTTAATTCAAGTCATGTCTGCCTATTGTAAGTAAATGTTTGCCAGTAAGTATCAAAAAAGAAGATTGTTTATCCAATGTAGAGCTTTTATTTTTATCCCAACATATGCAGCAATCCCCACTTACAGTAACAAACTGCTACAAAACATTTTATGACAAGATATGAATATTTAACCATTCTTTTAATACAGATCAGAGACCTTTACTGCATAGCTCCTACAGGCTATTAAACTTGGGTTAAGATAATGCAATAAGCTATATTAGGTCCCTAGACTTTGCTGATATTGGATAGTGTAACTGGGTACTTGTTATCATGTCAGTATGTCTCCCTTTTGTGGTACTTGTATGAGCTTATTCCCTGAGAAATATGCTGTTTGTCAAAAGATTTGTGTTCATGTCCCCTCCCCCTTTGTGCTTTATCCCCTGTGTACTCATGTTTTACTCCATAATTTTTACTCTTGAGTTTTTAATCTAATTTAATGTCCAAAATTTGATATTTTGAGCTGTCTTAATCCATTAGGTTTTGAGACATTTTTAAATTTTTTTTACCCCACCCTGATTTTGACCTTGTGACTCGTTCTCCCCCGTGTGGCGGATGTGGTGAATGTTGTATGTGTGATTAGCGCGAGGAATACGAAGTGGTTGTAATGGCCACGGACCTGGGACACCCTCCCCTCACCTCGGAGGTACTAGTACGTCTCAGTATTGTGGACCGAGCCAACCGCCCTCCGGTGTGGGATCAGCGAGTCTATGATCCCATCACCATCCCAGAGAATAGTAGTGTTGGACAAACCGTCTACTCCATCAAGGCCAGGTTGGTAGCGGGTGGTGGAAGATGGCAGGCGGGCCTCTAGTGGGCCACTAACCTCTCCTCCAAGGCCCCCCGCCAGGCCACTCCATTGCCACCATGTAGTAACCACCGAGCTCCCACTAGTGATTACTAGCTAGTGTTGCTGTGCTGTCAGGGATTCGTTGGGCTGGGCCGGGGTAACACACCTGTACTAACACCCACGACCCCTGCAGCACTCTCTCTGCCGCTTATAGTGTATCACTCTTTTTTCATAGTTTTCAGCGCAGTTTTAACCTGTGGCAGAATTTTTCTTTTCCTTAAACATTTTTTTGTTTATGCCATTAAAGTCTCCTAAGGGTAGTCTAGAGAGTCTACAGAGACACTAACATTACTAACCCTAATGTTCGCTCTCTCCACAACTGTGCACAGCGAGAATCGTACCGGCTGACCGCCGTAGCTCAGGACCGTGGATTCCCTCCACTGTCTCGCACGGTGGACGTTCAGATTGATGTAGTGGATCGCGCCAACAACCCTCCTGTATGGACCCAGTCCATCTATGGCCCCATTTACATCAAGGAAAACTTGCCAGTAGGGGCAGGAGTTATCTCAGTGAAGGCCAGGTCTGTTGTGCTGCCCGACCAGACCCTTTGGGCCTGTCTGCCCCGCACGCGATGGTCTGCTCCAGCAGGCACCCCACACTCACTCATGCTGGCACCAGCACTGCTCTTGTCAATTATATGTGCAGTTCTAACTTGTTACACTTGTAATAACAATAATCTTTTTGGACCATTGTGCTCAAGAGGATGGTAGGTGTCAATATGAGGTACAAAGTGAGCACTGAGTGTGGTGTGCTGCTTCAGATATCCGGGCTGTTTGAAGATTTGGAGCATTTGGCACGCTGACCCGTTGCTCCCAAGCCCTGCCTCAGCAAACATGCATGTCCACCATAGCACGTAACATTTGCATGATCCTTTAGCATGATAAGCCTTGCATGATGCCAATACTCTTCCCCCCCCCAAACTTTCTCTTCAACTTGCTTAGGACTCTTCCTCCCTTTTACTAATTTTTCACTTTTATATATATATACACAATTACAAAACCCATTTTTTATAGACAATATACCTTTTTGATGTTTTTTTCTTGATTTTTTTGTATCTTTTTTTTTTGCAACTTTACAATAGCTGTAGGTTTAGGAATGTTTTTAAGCATTTTTTTCTGTAGTCAGGAGCCTAACCTTACAGACCATCAACAGGATTTTGATGATGGTTTTGTTAATGATTTGATATTATGATTTTACAACAGAGAATGCTTTTAAACCTGCATTTTACCCGAGAACGTTGCCTGAGAACCATTTGAAATAGCTATGAATGTACAATGAGAATGTGCCCCCGGAATGTCCATAACTGTTTGTTATCCCACAAGACTGGTACAGACAGACAGCATGTTTTTTTTTCTTTTTTTGATGTCTTTTTTTTTCCTTTTTTTTTATTACTGTCTATGATTTTTGATCAATGATAGCTAGTTGTTATGTGAATGGACTGAGCTAATCTTGCATCCACACCACAATGAAGATTTTCACATGTTAGTTTGAATAACATATACAAAACTCCTTTATTATTTTTTTATGTGAGATAACTTAGGATAGCTATGGAAGTAAGCAGTCTGTTTTGTTTCCTTGTTTTAATTAATAAAAGTAATTTAGCCATAGCCCGGAGTTAGATAGCAGTGTTCTAGATGTTACTGCATTAGGCATAGGGCTTGAGGGTCTCAGTGACTTTCAAAAGTATAATGCCTCTTCTTCATCCAAGAATACATAGATGTGTTATGTTGAGTTCGGCAACATAAATGTGAATTGGACAGAGCACAGTGTTTCTTGTTGTGACAGTTTGTTTCTTTCACCGTGACTGTGCCTGCAAGTGGATACCTGTGGTGGTTGTGTTCACGTTATTATTACGTTGCTTTTTTCCTTTTTGTCATCGGATGAGATTCGGGTAGTTTATAGCACTTGCTGAGGATTTGGTCTGCAGTGTTTCATTAGGCTGGACAGAGGCTGGGCGGCCATTCCATTCACAGGAGCTATTTAGTGAAGATCGTTTTTGGCCTTCAATAGCACCATTACGGCAAAAACGTGCGAGTGGAAATAGAAGATGCACCCACCTGATCTGGCCTCACATATCAAGTAATAGGTCTCACCATCGTCGCTTTTAAATTCTCATCTTCCAAGTGTAGAAGGGGCTGTCATAGGAAACTTTTATCCCCTCTTCTGTTATTTGCCCAAGAGGACTTTCCGTGACAATTCTTGGTACTTGGATCGTTAGGATTTTGAAGCGACAAAATGTACAGCACAATTGTGGCAGAAGATCTTTTTTGCACATTCTGAATAACAGACATACACTTTAGGCTTTAGTAGTTTGCACACTGTAGTTCACTGAGAAAGGAAGTGCACTTTCATACTCCGATGCATTATAGTTGCTCTCTCGGAACTAGAATCAGTGTAGTTAATGCAGCACATTCAAGTTATAGTGTGTCAGAATAATTGCTGCATTTACAGTATCCAAGATATATAGCTTCATCTTTGCTTAAAGCATTAGTGTCAACTAGAATATTCAAGAATAGTTAAATACTTAGGCATTAAATAGGAAGTCAAGTGTTAGAATTTGATTTATCAAGAAAGGATGTTTTACAATAGATATAGGAATGAAATAGCTTAGGTTAAATGAATTAGCTTTGTGAGTGAGTAGTATACAGTCTTAATTAATGTATTATTTTTGTTTTTATTTTTGATTTTGTTAAAGATAGAAATGGGTTTTGAAAATTTTAGATGCAAAATTTTGACAAAAGAAATGTAAATATTGAAAATTCAACTAATCTGTCATACTTAATGCTGTCAGACTACAGTATTTGAGAACCTAACCTGTCACCATTGTCCTCCCACTCTGCTTCAACGATACCACCACAGCTCTGGTATAGAGGACAACCCTGTGGTTTTCTATCGTATCATCCGAGGATCAACAGCCCAAACGAACAAGCACGATACCTTCTATTTACAACAACGTCCAGACAATGGTGACACCTGGGCAGATATCAAAGTTAATCATCCCTTAGACTACGAGAGTATAAAGGAATACAATTTAACTGTGCGAGTAGAGGTAAGTTTTCCTAACTTGTGAAGTAATCTCTTTTTTTTATTCTTTCTTTCTTTTTATTGTGGTCTTTGTGCATGGAGTAGAAGTAATCTATAATAGAAGATTTGATCCCTAGCTCATTGTTGATTTTGTATAATCATTTTTAAAAAATCAGATTACAGCTTGCACAGAGGCTTTGATTAACCAGACCCATCAAAGTCATTGCTCCTCTTTTGCCACTTTTTGTAAGAAAAGAATGCAAGTTATTATCTTATCTCATTTACTAGTAAGTGTATTTATTTTTAGAACAATGGGCCACAACAACTAGCCTCAGAAGCTACCATCTATGTTGTGCTAGAAGATGTGAACGATGAGATTCCTTTGTTCACTGAACGAGAACAGGAGACTGTACTTGAAGGAGAGCCCATTGGTACCAAGGTCACTCAGGTCAATGCTATTGACAAGGATGGAACTTACCCCAACAATGAGGTGAGTGTTGCATATATTGAAGAATGGACATAGTTGCACTTAAAAGAGTACTGCTTTAGGAAAAAGATTACTGATCTGAATTAAATGGTGCTAAATGCCTCTGCTTTATTTCTCAGGTTCTCTACCGCATTGTCGATAGTCCTCGGAATGAAGGGAAGGACTTCTTTGAAATCAGGTGAGACTGAGAGGACTGAGACTTCTATACCATTTGCTTTTGCAATAGCGCATTTATAAATGTCTAGTTTAGGGTACTTAACCTTAAGTTTATCCAATTACTTTAGGGCACTTTCCCTTAACTGTATGCAATTACTTTAGGACACTTCCCCAAACTAACTGTACCCAATGACTACACCATCCCTCTTATTATAAATAATTTTGAAGGCATTTTTTTAGACCATACAGCCCATAACCTTTTTTTTTCACATTTGTACATACATTTTTGATAATGTAAATGTTAATCTGTTCCTTTATTTCTCTCCTTCACACAAAACAGGGAACGAACAGGAGAGATTTTCACTCGGGTAGAGTTTGATCGAGAAGAGAAACAAGCGTATGCCCTTGAAGTAGAAGCTCGAGATGGTGCTGCATCGGCTCGACCAAATGCCAATGGACGCCCCAATACAGGTACAGTTGGCTGATTCCTTTTTCTGAAGCGTTCTTTTTTGTTTATTGTATTGTCTTGTGTATTTTTTTCTTGGATTGTTGATTGTTTGCGATTGTTGGGATATGGGTCTCAACTGGATATGACGATATAGAAAAAAAAATAGGGTGGTATACACTCTGGAAAGTTGTCAGCAGTTTGTGACAAGTTAACTGGCTTACATTTTGCAAAGTGGTCTGGTAACGGTGTATGGGAGTCCAAGTAGTTGTTATGTGATAATCTGTTTAACAATTCAGAGAATTACTCTGATCATTGTTGCACGTATTCGCTAACCTCTCCCGCAGTGTTATCAGCTACTTGAGAGAACAAATGAGATGGGTGGTCAGATACTTCTGTGGCCTTGCATATGTAGAGAATTTTGGTATTTTGATTTCATGCAATGAACCAAGTTGCTTTACTTAAGAATGAGACTGGTTGAGTATGTGTCTGTTTTTGAGTGGGAGGGTGTGTGAGTGATTGGAAGAGGTAGTGGGTATCAGTGTGCATGCGTGTGTGTGGGTGTGAGATAGACCTTGTGCCTGCGCGTGTGTGTGTGTCTGTATGTGTGCGTGTTTCTGTGCCTTTGTCTCTGTATGTGTCTGTTTGTCAGCCCGTAAGTGTTTGTGTGTCTTTATGTGTGAGAGTGGTAGTGTGTGTCGCCATGATTCTGTATGCGAGCGTTTTCGTGTAGGTCTGTATACAGTACATAGCGAATTAATTTTTGTTTATGGTTCAGTAAACTCTCATAACAGTATGGCGCGGCTTGACTATCGTCTTTATATTAAGCTAGAAACAAACTTTCAGGATGTTTTACGGAAGTTTTCTCCAAAGAAGAATATAAAGCAGACTGGGATCAGAAAGTTTAACAAGTGAAATAGAATTTACGGTTAAAAGTACTGAATGTTTTATGCAGATGAGGGAAGGGGGTGCAAGACAGTAGCATTAACTAGTTTTCGCTTATATCCGTGGCGTCATAAAAGCTAATTCTGTTTAAACAAGTTATTTTTTTGCTTTATCATGTCGTTTACTTAATTTATTCATTGCTGCATATACTTTTTATGTTTTTTTCTCCATCGCTCTTATAGAATCCGGTCTCCACTGTGAAAGTACTCGAAACTTATGAGCAAGTTAGGTGAAAAACATTTTCGTTATATCTGAAAATAATTAGATATTTTGGGAGAGAAAAAAGAGTACACTGATAAAGTTTGCGATTAATGAACACAGCTTGTTTCCGGAGCTTTGATTGATATTTGCATTTGAATAGAGAGTTCGTAATATGCGACTTGCCAGTGTGTGAACGGAATATAAAATGAGCAGGCCGAAAGAGAATATTAAATTTGTTTAGAAAAAGATGCATTTGCCCTCCAGAGCCGTGAGATTATGATTGTAGAAATCATATGGTTAAGTACTGTATATTTTCACTGGGAAGCCTGTCTTGGTTAATGAAAACTATTAGCGTGGTTCACAGAAGTTGACACACGTTATATTTTCTCCGAAGTTCCAGTTTAATGTTACGAATACGACTGTAATTTACACGAATAATGGCTTTGTTAAGATTCACCAAGAAGCAAGGTTGTGTAAGATTAATCTGCCACATGCGAGATTCATGGCTGCCCGCTGACTGATGGTTGAGAAAACAAAGCGCACTTGCAAGCAGATATCCGCCATTCACGGGCATCTCCTTGACGGCTGTTCTTAAGAGCGGAACGAATGGCTTTACAAGTCATCAATTTGCCGAGGGTGGTTTATGGAAGCTGAGTTTCATGGCTGTTCTTCGTTTCGGGTGAGTTTCGGCAGATGATACAAACGTTTCTTTCGAGGCTCGGGATCTTGCGGGACGAGAGGCACAGTGGCCCGACGAGGCAGCCTTGAGTGGTGGAGGTTGGGCTGCTTGACCCCGAGATTTATGGGGAGCAGTAGGCAGGTCTTGGGACTGTCGAAGGGTGGAGCTGATTAATGGGGGATCGATGGGCGAGGCTGGGGTCCTGAGAGTGGTTCCGAGGCTTCCCCAGCGGAGTAATAGAAGGGGAGATAACACCGTTTTTAAAATATGGAGTACTTAAGAAACCTGTGCCGCTTGATTTAGTGATGCGTGGGATGGAGGAGCGGCATGCCGCAAAGTTCACGCTTAGTGGAGACATGCGCGCTAGGGAAGATAGCTGCTGAGCTCCTTTTCTTGAAAGATTATGCAGATATATGCAGATAGGGATACCTGAGAGGGGCCAAGCAGAGCGGAAACGGTGCCTCGTGATGGAGAGCGGCGGCCATCGGGAGCGCTGGGTGTAGTGTCCACTGATTAAGCACGTGATTATTTGCGATGGCCGGGCGTAATGGGGCCCGCGCCGAGTTATGGCCTCATGCATCTCGTGGCGTCTCGCTGCAGCCAACACCCGACGCACCTGGGCTCCCTGCGGCCATGCTTGCGCGCGCGAACTCACACATACGCAAACGCACGAACACATACATCCTCACACACACGCGTACACTCACATACCGCCCTCCCCCTACACACACACACACACAGACCGCGCGTAATGTTTTGGGGTAGGGAGGAGATAGGGAGAACAGCCGTGATTAGAGGAGGATGTGGAGGAGAGGTGCGGCACACAACGAAAAGAGGAGCTGGAGAAATAAAGAGGGAAGAAAATTTTGCGTAAAAAGGGAATGGCCGTTAGCCTAAACGAAGGGAATGCAGGAAGAGGAACAAACATGGGGAATTAGCAACAAGAAGATTAATTTTTCAAGAAACCCAGGAGGAGTTCGGTGTACTTAACGAGAGGGGATGTTCTGCAGGAGATAAGATGGCCGGGAGCAGGAGCGGAGATTGGAGACCGGCGAGGCTGCGAGGGCAATATTTTTCGGGAGGCTGAGCTTGCGACTTCCAATATTCGTATTAGAGTAACCCTCTTACGGGGCATGAGCTGTTGCTTCGTGGCACTATGCGTCGTATATATATTTAATTCCTCTTTTGCTTCTTATTTTTATCTTTCTCCTTTTCCTCCTTGCTTCCTCTTCCTTCTTCTCCTCCTCCCTATCTCCTTCCTCTTTCTCCTCTTCCCTCTTTCCTCTCTTTTCCGTCTTCCTCGTCTTCCCTCCTCCTTTCCCTCCCCGTCTTCCTTCTCCTCTTCTTATTCATGATCATCCTTCAGCTCCCCCTTCCTCCTGTTGT
>NC_091565.1:18302760-18305260 GCF_042767895.1 Penaeus vannamei
TCCCCTCCCTTCTCTCAGCCAGCATTGCCTAAGCCTCCCATGTAAGATTACCCCCTTTATCGCTCTCTTATCTCCCCGTCATCATTCAGTGTCTGAGGGCATCTGTCTATCCGTGCGCGGGACCCCGAACGTCCCCGCCGCGTCTTTTGTGATCCTTTTATGGACTTCGGTGGCAGTAATCAATCAATGTCCGGGTCTCGGGATACAGAGCGCATTGGTTGACGCTTTTATCTCTCGCTCCGTTTCTCCCGGGACGAGGGAACGGGCGAGACGGGCGGACGGGGAGGAGGAGGAGGAGGAGGTGGAGGAGAGGACGAGGAAGAGGAGGAGGAGGAGGAGGAGGAGGAGAGGCAGCCGCGATAGGCAGGCATGATGTAATTATTTCGGAGATGCTTGTGCGTCTTTGTCCTAAGGTCGAGTGGTTGGGTTTCCCTTGGAAGATGGAAAGCTCGGCGAGGAAGGAAGGCAGACAGGTCATTAATATTCCGACTGAGTTGTCACTGACCTGAAAAACTCCAAAGTGGCAGAGTTTGTCTCCCTTGCCGCTACCTGACTCGCCTGCCATAAACGCTATGTTTCATCACTGACAAATGTTGCAAGCATAAACATGAAAGTCGTGTTTACGTACTTTAGTGGCGGCGTGTACACAAAACTATTTTTGTGTAGTGTGTGTAAATAACTTTTTCTTTCACATGCGTATATCACCTACCTTCGTTTGTCGCGTTTCTATGTATTTTTATCGTGTCTCTTTTCGCTCCCTCGTACTGCAGCCACGCTTGCGGTACGTGATAAAACATCCTCAATGAAGCGACATTCTCGTGCGAGAGGAACATTTGTAGACGCGGGGGAGGAGGCGGAGCTTTTTTAAGGACGGGAAGGTTTGGTTGGGGGCGTTACGGAGCGACGGTGCGCTCGCTCTCGCTCTCGCTCTCGCTCTCGCTCTCGCTCTCGCTCTCGCTCTCGCTCTCGCTCTCGCTCTCGCTCTCGCTCTCGCTCTCGCTCTCGCTCTCGCTCTCGCTCTCGCTCTCGCTCTCGCTCTCTCTCCTTCCCTCCCTCCCTCCCTCCCTCTCCCTCCCTCTCCCTCCCTCTCTCTCTCCCTCTCTCTCTCTCTCTCTCCCTCCCTCTCCCTGTCTCCCTCTCCCTCTCCCTCTCCTCTCCCCCTCCCTCTCTCCCCCTCCCTCTCTCTCCTCTCCATCTCCCTCCCTCTCATCCTCTCCCTTTTCCTCTCATCCTCTCCCTTTTCCTCTCACCCTCTCCCTTTTCCTCTCACCCTCTCCCTTTTCCTCTCATCCTCTCCCTCCCCCATCCATCACCCCTCCTATCTCCCTCCCTCTCTCATTATCCTCTTTCTTCTCTTTCCCTTCTAGTGTCCTCTGTCTCGTTGATGTTTAGGGGAAAGGGAAGAGGGGACAATGGAATGGCGCAAGATATGAAAGGCTATAAATCCGAGTCTTTGGCAAAAACCTTGCGCTTGCCCTCTTCACTTGCGGATTCAATGACACGTACTCCTCGCCGCCTCCGCTCGTAAATCTCCTTCTGTCGCTCATCATTCCTCTGCGACGTCTCTCTCGCGCCAGATGACACCCTGAGGCATTCATGGAAGGGAAACCGAAAGAGGAAAGAAACCCCTTTTGGTGTCGGTTCTCGCGTCGTGGCATCGCGTCTTTTGTAGGAGACTGCTGCGAGTAGCGCTCATTAACGGCGGGAAATGGGTGGCTAGCTTATGTCTCTCTTCGTAGACTTCATTGTCGCTTTGTTCTCTTGTTATCTTACATACGCGCGCTCGCAAGCATTTATGTAATGGATGTTTATTTATTTGTTGGCTTTCAGTATAAGGTTAAAGTTGCCGACAAAGGATGGAAGGCAGAAGATGTAAAAATAGAGAGAAGCTGAAGAACGTAGTGTTATTGTGGCAAGTAGCGGGAGCGCGGGTGGGGTGGGGGTAGGTGAGGGGTCATAATTCCTCACTCGTTAAGAAGAGATTGCAGCAGGCTTCACGGGAGACGGACGGGCGAGCGCGGAGGGCAGCGACGGACGCAGTGGAAACACTATTCCTGCCACATCCGAGTTTCGCCCGCGGCGTGACGAGCCCAGTGCTTATGGGGACGGTATTGATGGGGCTCGACGGTGCGAGGGGCCGCGGGATCGCGATAGGATGCGTTTGGGATTGTGGGTTATTTTGCGGGTATTGTCGAGTGCGGCGGCCGACCACACTGCCGCGTGTTTTATTCAGAGGTCGCCTGTTGCCCGGCGGCTGATGAGCGCTCGACGCTTTTTTCGTGAATCTACGGGATGGCGACACTGGTTAAACAGAGGGGGATTTCATTGGGCGTTTTGCAAGGGAACGGGATTTAGTCGTCTCCATTGAGGCGATGGTGAACATTGTTGAAGTTTGTATGTATGTATGCATGTTTTTTTCGTGTTTGTGAGTATGTACTCTCACATAAGTGTTGCGTACGCGGTCATTTCGGTTAGTATTGTACAGGATATGGGCGGATGG